>NC_137454.1:343483405-343717697 GCF_964235325.1 Thermobia domestica | reverse complement strand
TGGCCCTCCCGCCCGGGAAAACGGGACTATCCCGGGACGATTCCATAGGACTCCTGCGACATCCATGGGACTGACACGCGAATTCCAGATGTCCGCGTTTGTCCCGGGAAACGGGACGACCCGTGGGACTCCAGCGGGAGTCATGCAGGAAGAATCCCGTAGGAAACCAGAGGATATCCTCAGGCAGAACCACGTACGCGAATGGGATAATCCCGGGACGATCCCGTGGGACTCCTGAGACATCCGTGAAATCCTGATGAGAATCCTACGGGACTTCAAACGGAAGCTCATGTGTAACCGTGTAGCATTGCACCAGAAATGACGATGTGAATCTATTGACTGTTTTCAGGCTCTGGTTTCAGATTTGCAAACACAATGTACAGTGCAAATCAAACGGAATATGTGTTATTTCACGTGTAGCTACTTGAGAGGCGCCTTTGAAAAGCCAGAGCCTAAAAATAACCAATAGCTTCACTCTGTAATTACCGATAGAGCTATCGTGCAATACCACAGGGTGGCCTGTACATGAACTTCCGCTTCAAAGTCCCAGTGAGTCCCGTCAGGTACATATTTATAGGCTATAGGCAGTGGCGTATTTACGATTTTGTTTCGGGAGGGGCTTTGCTATCTTTCGGGGGGGGGGGCTTTCCCTGGAAATGTGAAAATTCTGCAAGATATTTCATTTACTTTACTGTACTAAGTAAGATTTCGGGGGGGAGGCTTAAGCCCGGAAGCCACCCCCCTAAATACGCCACTGGCTATAGGTAAACATTTCAAAAGCAAATGTTTGACTCGTTGACTTGCACTCTCTATTACCGCAGTAACGTTTCCAATGATATTAGCTATGGTTAGGTAAATTTAAATTTCGTGAGAAAATATATCAATTGGTGCCTTTGGACAATCTCCTTGTTGGCGGGATAAACTGCAAAATGTAGCCAGTGGATGCTTGACGCCACATTGTATCATCATCAAATCCTTCAGACGTCTTCCTTGTGACAAAGTGATCTGTACGATTCAACATAGTCATATATGGGACTATGCGAAATAAGAGCGAAGATGTAGCTATTTACAATGTATAAGTTATCTGCATATAGTATTTTTCCACATTACTTGTAATAATAACTAACTTATTGTTGTTCAGCTGTAAATTTCTCCTCAAGGGATAGAAAGAAAATAAGAATGGAACATGATTCAACTAGGGGAAAAAAAAAACCTGCCTTTTCTGAAACATGAACCTAATTAATCATTAATAACCGAAGGTCACGTTTGGATCGTAGTTATCTAGCATCTGTGTAGCAAAGAAAGATATGCTTAATAAAACAAATGGGTTACACACGTACAATCTTTTATTCAAAAGCTATCATACATGAAGGGATTTTTTCACCCTTTCAAAATATACATCTAGGGTTTTATAATGTGAGCATTTGCATGTTCATCCCAGCTTCAGTCACATCGCACTTTATGTGTATTCATTTGCCTGTCAACATCGCGCTTTGTTCATCCCCTTTCCCTACAAAATGGAAAAGGAAAAAAATTCTGTTAAAAGACGAAGTGAGTGCAAATATTCATAAAAAATTAGCCACAGAAAAATCTAATAATTACGTTAAATACGTATGGATGTATGGAAAGTAGTAGGGAGATGACACTTGTTGGAATTACTCGCTTTATTATTATGATCCAGTCATAAGACAATGAGACCTGTTTTGCTTGAATTGAAAAATCTTTTCGCTAGAAATATGTAAGTACATGTGATGCTGCGAATCAGTCGCGCTTCTGACAAGAAGTGAATATAATACTAAGTATTAATTATAAACCAACAACGAACTTTAAAAAGCAGAGAAAGCACACCAAGTTTGGATTTAGTTCGCATAGCGATGAATATATAAAGTTAGCCTTTAAATCAGTAATCAAGCCAAAAGGCAAAGACAAGCAACATAGCTAACTGTCCAGGCCAATCGAGGCACACACACATTCCAGTTCGAGCTTTGGATAATGATGTTTGTCTCTTTTATTCATTGTTGAACATTACTATCCCTTGACGTAAGTAAAAAATTGTTTCAATGAAAGAAAAAAAAACTCTATCCATTGAATTCATTTACTTTCTTTTGTATCAGATGTCATGTAAAAAGTGGAAAACGGAACATATGAAGCCAAATTACTAGCATTACTTTGTTACAAACCTTGAGATAGAAGTTAGAAAGGAGCAACTAAGTAATAAACAAAATACAATATTGATACAAGTATTTGCAATGGGATGACCAAAAATTACGCGAACCGTACAAAAAAGAACAAGATTTCCGCTGGACACACACACACATACACACACACACACACACACACACAATGAAGATAATGTGAATCAACTGTGGTGTAGAACAGGGTGTCTACTGGTACTTGAAATACTGGTATTTGATTTTCTTACTGGAAATATTGGAATGTACTGGAAATTATTGTCTAATACTGGAGAAATATAAAGATTTCCTTTCAGACCCTTCAAGATGGCAGTCCCATTATCTGGGTGTAGGTGATGATAAAATTAATTGGTCAAACATTGAAAGAACTTGGTAATTCGAGAAAGAAAATCAATAGTGTTTCCTTTTTTTTTTTAACCCACTAGTTTCTATGCATTCTTTCCATCAGAATATTGAAGAACTAGCTTTATCAACACATTTTACAGCTTCTTGAATATCATAGAATGCCTTTTTTTTTTTATCCAGGGTGGTGTTTTGAAAATTTGTAAGTCAAGAAGTCAACTCCAGTAAACACCCTGTAGAATCCCGAAGGACGATCGCCCCCAAGCAGTCTTTTGGCATGTTTATAGTTTATGTGAAAGTATATCGTGTAGGATTTCTTGGGACATGGCAAAATAACATTAAAAACGAAGCTTGCCTGACCTGTATGAAGATAAAAATACAGAACTATAATAATTACAATAGCCATCTACACTATTTAAAAGTCATAAAACGTATTTAGTAGACACATCCCACTTCGTAAATGGGTTTCCATGCCTATCGCGGGTGCGTTACACATGCAAAGAGAGTGTATTATTAATTTTACAACGACTTTTCTTAACTATTAAGTAGGGTCGCACAATGGTGTCTTTGGTGCGACATCAACAATACATTACATTATAATACAGAATAATTTTATGTATTATAATTGATTGCTTGAAGCTTCCGTTCACCACGCCGACTAAGCAAGAGCAAGCAATTTACAAACCTAAAAGTGTCAATATGTTACTTACGTTTCTCTCTTTTCATTCTTTCCGTTGCGTGACGAAGCCAGCTTTGAACTGGTCTTTTGATCTCAGCATCTGTAGCAAATTTGCTGGACGCGTGTTGCCTCACTGTCTCTGGAAATATAATATTTCTGAATGAGAAAAACTGGCAAATTTCTGCAATAGATATGTGTTATAACAAGAAGGAATATGAAATATAATATTCGACATGCATTTCAATAGGTGAAATGAGGTTCCAAAAGTTATGGGATACAAAGATAATAGGTCTATTGTGCTATGCCTTCTCGAGCATGGCGAGTGCAGCAACTTGGAATGGCATGGACTCGACAAGTCGGTGGAAATCCTTCATAAAGTCTTGGTTGTTGGCTATTATGACGTGATTGTTGCAAGTAAAACGTGTGCACAAATGGTTCGTACGATGATATCGTACATGTTTCTATTAACTTTATGTCTAGCAGTATTTGGCCGATTCATTGTTTAGAATGTTCTGCAAACCAATCGCGAATAATTTTGGCTTGCTGATATTGTCTAGGTCAATCGGACTCGAGGATCCAAGAATGCCATATAAACACGCACCACATAATTACAGGCCACAAGCTTGTAACTGCCTTGTTGATAACTTGAGTCTACGGCGTCTAGAGTCTCCGCCACATACGCACTCTACCATCAGTTTGTTTCGCCTTGATGTTATTATGCAACAGCCGGGTTATGCTGGAAGGGGTCACATAAGCTTAAAGCGGAATAAAAACTGCTTCTCGAGTTACATCCGATAGAAATTGTCCTCCATTTGAACTCGGAACCAGGACTAATTGGCCACAAATGCGATACGTCTGCCGACTCACTCACGAAGGAATCCTGATAAAAATACGTTGTACTGATCTTTACATGCTTCTTAATATAGCTCTCAAGAGTCATTTCGGAAGGACAAAAAGATAAACAGTTGCACAAGTGAGACCATTATACTGAATTACATATGGACAATTTCAAAGTACTACGGAGTACAGAAGAACTAATTTAATTCAAGTTAGTTAACAACGACTTATATTGGTGACGACTTAATTTGCATATCACAAAGATACGAATTATTTGGGTCCACTTTGGCTCAGACTCATTTATACATAAATAGATATCGAAGATACTTCTCATTTCACTAAATGCCTCTCGTGGGGCCTGTATGACCCTTCCCCCCCCCACACACACAAAGTATGGAATTTCGATGTATTTTATTAATAGTAAACATTGAAACAAAACAATATTTAGAATGTTTCTTTGATTGCAATTAGGCCTACATAACAATAATAACTACAAAAAAAATCACAAAACAAACATTTATAAACTTACATAAAAAGAGTTGCTTTTGTAGTATAATCTTTTTGAGTAATGAATGGGGAATTTAGGTCTGAATATAATACGAATAATATACGGGAGTGAAACGTGATAACCCACAAATGTGTGTTCATCAAGATTTTACAAACACTTACACTTTTACGAACATTTTCGTTTTTTGGTTTAAACCATTTTTTTTTTGAAAAAACCACCTGGCTTAAACCAGCCAACCCTGCTTTTTTTAAAAAATCAAAATCACTACCGTAAAAGACTGGAGGAGAAACAAAAAGCAACCCCCAAATTGAATTTCATTAAGACTTTAGTTCTTCGCATAAAATCTTTCGTCACTGGTGCCTGATAACCCGAATCACGCTTCACAGTCTCGATATTTGGAAATTCTAACCTTTCAACCTCCGTTGCGTTTTGAAGGGGTTCGGCTATTATTTGTAGTTGTAAGTCGCAAATATGTTCGGGGGGCTTCTAACCCCGTTCGCTCGCTCAGGTAGACCTGCATTTCGTAAAGTAAATAAACCACTTTTAATTTAAACATTAATATAGTGGAGAGATGTAACTCAAGCTACGTAAAAAAAAAAAAAAAAAAAAAACCTCCACAGTAGCCTTTAAACTGTTTCATTGCATCGTCTTTGCAAATTTCAACACTATGATGAAATTTGCATGAGATACGTCCGGTTAAAATTTGTAAAAAGGCAGATTCTGCTGCGCTGCTTTTAAGTGCAACACTGTTGTGTTTGCTTAAGTCACTTCACAACAGAAAAGAAACACAAAACATATGATGAAAGCAGTTTTAATTGAAAATAATCCATGTTCATCAATTTCGCTAACTAACACCTTGGCGGGTTAACTTTAGCAGACGGCTCTACCAAAAGAAAAATTTATAGGTCGAAAAATAGTGAAACGGTAATATAATTGTTTAAACTCATAAACCATATGGGGCCGCGGTGGCTCAGAGGTAGAGCGTTCATCTCTGGTGCTTGGGGTCCCGGGTTCGATCCCAGCTCGCGCCAAGTGAACTCTGTGGTGGACAAACACCGTGTGCGTGGGTTTTCTCGGGTTCTCCCGTTTCCTCCCACTTTCTTCATTCCACCATTTCATTCATTTCTCATCATCACCGTTTCCCATAGCCTCGGTGCACAATCGTGAGACGTTAAAATAAATATTTCATTTCATTCAATTTCATAAACCATATGTGGGAGTAAGTAACATAGGAAAGTATATGTTATGGTGGAACTATTTGCTAAGGCAGAAGGCGGCTGAATACAAGTTAGGAACGAGATGGTAAGTGTTGTATCTGAAGATTTGGGAAATGGTTAGAAACAATGGTTGCAGTGCAAAGGCAAGTTCTAGATTACTGGTCCCCCTTCCCATTGAGCAGTAATAAAGACAGAAAACAACGTGCCCTGCGGGGCTCTAACCCGCCTTCACTCGCTAACGCTCGCTCGGCAATACTGTATAAGTTAAATGTATAAACTTTAGTACAGAAAGAAATCTACCCATCTACTAATCCACATCGGGGACCAGTAATCTAGAACCTTCCCCATGCAAATCATGTGTCACTTCAAAGGTAGAAAACAACTTGCCCTGCGGGGCTTCTAAGCCCCTTCAGTCGATCAGTTATGTAGCGTTTTGTAACACTAGTGCTCCAAATCTAGTAAAAAATAACTAGACAATATTTGCTCATCTTCGCTTTACCACACATATCTTAACAAAATCCCAGAGGCTGGTGCTGGACACTGAATGGCTGCTTATCAGTTTGGTACATCAACAATGCAGGTTTTATGGTAAATCAGTTTGCGTGCTTATTCTTAAACTGTACGCCATAATTTCAGCATGAAATAACAGTGTGAAATAAGAGTAAGAAAGTTTTAGATAATTATTTGAAACATAAAAAGTGAAAAATATTTTAAAAGATTCCGACCTATTGTAAATCTGCCCATTTGTTCATAGCATTCCTGCTCTGTTGAACTTTAAACATTGAGTACTACGGCTGTATGATAACCATTTCATCATTTTTTTTTACAACTAGAATAACAACAACTCTTTTTTTTTAAACCACTAAAACTTTCATTTCACACACTTACCGAAATCAAGACTAAAATCTGTTGGAACACTTAATATTTCACTAACATCAACCACTGCGTCACCGCTGAACCTCACGTATTCCCTCCAATACCACAAACCACAATGCAATTGTGACAAACAAATGACGGTTCCGAACGCGCACCACAGCACTGAGGACCAGGCGAAATTTTATGGTTTATATTTTCTTTTCTGCAGATTTTTAAACATATTCTTTTATTATGAGAGAAATACGTATAATTTTGTGAATTTCTATTTCCCGTTGCTAGTGGCCATCCTGCGGGACAACCGTGGGATTCCCATGCATATAGACCCATGCCTGTCCCAAGCGGGACTTCCCTGGGATTACCTATTTATATCCTGGATTTTTTAGGATCGTTGTGGGTCGTACGGGATCATAATGGGACGTCCCGTGGACTACTTGTGCTATTAGGGGAGCATTCTCACTCTTTTAAACATCCTAATTACTCAGGTTTAATTGATTACTTATTTAACATGTTAACCGATACCATTTTATTATTACCTACATTATTTCACCCATAAGGACACGAAGGCAGAAAAATCACATAGGGTCTCCAACTGGGACCCCTAGCACGCAGTATCCATTTTTTAAAAGACTTCCTGACGTTTAACTTCTTTCGTCAACTTACTAGGACCACTGGACATTACAGGCACATAAACACAAAAACATCGAGGATAGTCAAAACCACAAAGGCTTTTTCCGTGGGAAATCGAACCCGGAACACCGTGCACCAAAGGCACATATGCTAGCCACAAGACCAGCGAAGACGGCTTCTGAGTCACCGTGCTACGTCATTCAATAACACGTTTCACTCTTAAGACAGTGAAGTACGAGCCACAGAACTAAGATATTTTGAAATTGCACAGGAACATTCCAAATAGAAGTTACAAAATTTAAAAAATGAAAAACTAGGTATTAAAAGCAGCTTACCAATATTTCTGTGTATGATGCGTATATTGGTGAAAAAACTCCAGGTTTCTTTGTCAGGACCCTCACACACTTTTATAAGTTTTCGAACTTCACTTTTTCTACTGCGAGGTGGCCACCAGCATGCAGTTCCATCAGAAGGAATGCAGCTGGCTGGGACAACTGATATTTCATTTCCTGTGTCATCATCTCGTAAAAATTCGACTAAACACCACTTCTGCGTCATTGTAAACTCAAACCAACGGTTACACCCTTTAAAAGGAACAGAAGGTTAACATTGACCCTTTAAAGTAACAATTTGTATTTAGTAGCTCACTATAATATGGTATTACAAACGTAAATATGTAAACCAATTATTTACTTCCGTACATTTTTATACGGATATAACGTGAACCAGACATTCTGGTTTCGGCCTAAATATGCAATGGTATTGGGTTCAATTCATAGCTTTCTGTGACAAGGGCACAAAATCTCTAATGTAATGGATTCGTTCAAATAGAGGGACGCCACAACAGTGACACGAACTCAGCAACATCGAGCACACTTACAAATCACAAGAGCTCTCCCACCGGACATCAAACGGTATTTTAAAACAAGAAAACCCTCGCACACAGTGTACCTACCAGTAAGTTCCCCTGATGCGAGCTGGGATCGAACCAGGGACCCTGAGGTGAGTGCTCTACCACTTTTTAAAACAGTGATTTTTCCCCTTCTTATCTTTCCTGTTATCAGGACTACTAGACACGACAGTGACACAAACACAGAAACATCGAAGAGAGTTAAAATTACAAGGGCTCTGCCATCAAGAATCGAACCCGGAACCACGCATATCATCATTTTAAAACGAGAAAACCAACGCACACCGTGTCTGTGTACCACAAAGTTCACTTGACGCGGGCTGGGATCGGACCAGGGTCCTCTAGGTGAGCACTCTACCTTAAAAATACTTCCTGACTTTTTCTTTCTTTCTTAACGCCCCACTTATCAGTACTACTAGAAACGACAGGGACACGACCATAGAAACATCGAGGACAATTAAAATCACAAGGACTCTCGCACCTTGAATTGAACCCGGAAAATTGTACACCAATATTTCAAAACGAGAAAACCCACGTGCACAGTGTGTGCACCACAAAATTCACATGGCGCGAGCTGGGATCGGGCCAGGGACACCGACGTGAGCATTGTACGTTGTCTTTCTTATTTTTCCACTTATCAGGGCTCCTGGACACGACAGTAACAGGAGCACAGAAACATTGAGGACAGTTTTAAAGGATATAAGGCTCCCCAGGACTCCATACACCATTACTTTAAAACGAGAAATCCCACTCTCACAACATTTGTTCACCACAAAGTTCACTTCGTGCGAGCTGGAATCGAAGCTAGGATCCCAGGCATCAGATGTGAAATCTCTTGCAGTGATATAACGCGGCTCTCTTTTTTAAATCTTCCTGACCTTTTTTACTTTCTTTTCTCAATTGTTTGGGACTACTAAACTCGACAGGGACACGAACAAAAAACATTGAGGGCAGTTAAAATCCCAAATTCTTTTCCACCGGGAAACGAACCCGGAACCTCGTGCACCAAAGGCTCACGTGGTAGCCACTAAGCCAGCCGGGAGGGCTACTGAGCCGTCAAAACTCGATGAGATACTTTCGGTATATGATGTTATTACATTGCCGAAAGTTACAAAAATGCTTTTGTAGGGTCAGATCCGGACCTCTTTAAACTTGCTAACTCAACATACATTGGTACACTTTGTGAATAAAACTACACTTTCTTCAGCAGAGAAACGATTGAGTTAATAAAGATTTGATCTTACACTACATCTGTACTCTTTCTTTTCTTATACGACTATAAACAATCTACTATTACTTTTTCTGAATATACGTAGCAGTACTTAAAATTTATCATTTTTGTAGGGTCTAGAACAGCACTTCAATACTTCTCCAGACATACTGACTAGTTGGAGCTATGCAAATATTTCTTGGTCAATAATAAATGGTTTGGGTAAACAATAACAAAATTATATCTACACACAATGAATATTTTTAAAGCTATAATGAACAACAATTTAAGAGTTAGAAGCAATTTAAGAAATTATTGTGCCTTGTACAATTGTTAGCTAAATCAATCACTTCACGTACACGTCGCCGTTTTGACCTTTCAGAAAGCTCCAAAAACATCTTTCTAGGCCTTCCGCGAGATTTATTCATTTTACATCGAGAAGCACTTCACATTAAGCGAAAATTGCACTTTACATTCAAAATGTACCGAAACTTTAGCCACTCACACGCAATTCTACTCAACTACAACGTACCTTATCGAAGCGCCAAAAATATCATAAACTACCACTACTATTCGGAACTGCAAACAGTAGTGCCAGATCGATTTTTCTTTTTCCGCTGAAACAGAGCTAAAAATTAGCTGCAATTCGCTAAAATGAATTGTTGTTAGTAATATACAAAGAAAGAATAAATATTCCAAATAATATTTGAAAAGTAAGAATAACTAATTATTAGTCACCAATACTGTTGAAGTTACAGCCAAAATTATTCAGCTTATTCATCATCCCTTAATATAACGTCCTCTTTGTCAGTATATGAAGGGATTGAGTTTGATTCTGTATAATTGCGGGACCTTGCAACTACGCCTCCTGTAGAACCGTTGAGAAAAGTTATTAATCGTTACAAATCATCTGGAAAACCCATATCTTAAGTCAAAAGTATTATTGATTCTTGAATTACTTTGAAACATACTTTAAGGGAAAATGAAATTCTTTCCAACACTCTTATGTTCTTCGAAAGTTGCACTTAAGTTATGTAATAACATTCTCGCACCTACATCGAACATCGGCTGTACTATCGGAAAATATTTGACCCGTTTGCTTAATGTTTTGTAACAAAACTTCGTATAGCTTGGTTCACGAATCTCTGCCGCGGTTGACGGCAAAAAAGAATTAGAATCGCGGCAGAGATTCGTGATCTAAGCTCTAATACCTTGGGTCTCATTCTGTATCAGTCTTCGCAACTTTTACGTTAAGAACTTTTGGTAGCGAGACTGTCAAAATTTGGGGATGATAATCTCCAAAATGCAAAATTTGCGTCATGTCATTATATCTAAAAATGCGTACGTGATATCGAATATTGGAAGCTGAAATGAAAATTCTGCGTTGTGTTTACGGAAGCCGACACGGAATTAGGCCATTTATCGCCTTTTCAAAGCTTTTCATTCTCTCTGAACTCAGTGAATTGCTTAAATACTTAATTGAGTCCAGAGTATGAAGTCAATGAAAACCGTTTCATTATGTCGTGAACCTCATTTCGTATAGTTGTGTTTTGTCGACGCGACGCAAAATTTGCGTTTAGTTTGCGATTTTCTGGATTGAATTAAAATTATCTTTTCCATTGTTTGCCTTGCGTTGCCATTCGAGAACTTCGAAATAGATTGAAATCCCGTTTCAAGTAACGCTTTTTGGATCCGGATCACTGAATCCGAATGTTAATTTCCTATTAAGTATAAATAAATTGCATTGCCTTCCGCTAGTTTCTACTTGCAAATTACCAAGACCGATAAACAGATGGAAATGCGATTTATCCCAATATAGGTTTATTCGTCCAAAATTATCTACTGTAAAATATTCTCTGCTTCACATGAAATATATAGGAAAGAATATGGATGTGATTGCGAACGGTAACTTAACTCCTTTCACTGGATCAGTAAATTTACATATTCCGTTTTACAAGATATCGTGATCTAAATTATAAAGTACAGGATTAGCTCTTTGCCGCATGCCCAAAGATATGCCTCACCTTATTCAATTTCTTAAGGAAGTGTGAAGAAAAGTGCATGCAACCAATATCACTAAAATTGAAACATCAGTACTTAGTAGACGACAAACGAATGTCACTCAGTAGCAGTATATCAAGTAGTAAATTTTCAATGCAAGAGAAACTTAAGTGGTTTTTCAAATTCCTATTTTACATATTTCCGTCAACATATCCTTTATTGGTGCCAAATTTAAGGACGTCCAGAACTTGTGCTTTTACCTTAGTATTTTGAAATGATTCCACATTACTAACTCTAACCTTCTGTTACGTTGTGTTTAGGTACAGCGGCGATAAGAACTAATATATTCCGTATCCCTCCTTCATGTGCCGAGAGTCATTTCAATCGAAAAATTAACATTTTTGACAACAACTCATTGTACCAATTTCCGAATGCAATTATATGAAATTGGTCTTTTAACCAATATGTGAAATTTTATACTTGAAATTTTGTATCTTACGTTTTTGAGAGAGCCGAGTGACGCCCTATTCGCAAGAGTATCAGGACTTTGGAAGATTATATGAAAACGCTAGGGCATAAGTCTTGTTTTATATTATAGCCCTCTTTCTGTCCATTTAATAACTAACGTGTGTAATATTAAATATGATTTCCCTGTAACAAAGTACGTAAGGTTTAAAGGGAGAAAAATAAAATAGTTGATCTGATATTACTAAAAATTCATCTTACGTTTATGTTTCTGATTTGCAGCAGATAAAACTTAAACAATGAGCTTACACATTCTAATTTGCGACTCCGAACCGAGAGTTTCTTTCAAATGAAACATTGCCATCAAATTGGTTTCCGGAGGACAAGATGAAATTTCCTGAGAATAAATATCTTTATGAACCGTATTGTGACATATTGTAAAAATTGATATCCAAACTCGTAAGTCTGAAACAATTGAAAGTAAAGAAATTTATATATACGTTGAAGCGGCACCCACATAACACAAATCGTACCGCATCCAACGGTTGAGCTAAATATATAATAACTATTTTTGTACATTCAATTATGGCATAGCATTAAATATTGTAACAAAGTACAACATATATATTTACTAGACATTATCTTTGAAACGTTCCATAACTCATTGCTGGTACATTACTGTTTGTGTAAATATTTCTTACTGAATATATAATAAATGTTTTTTTTGAATTTCTATTATGGGAGAGAGGTAAATATTGTAATGCATTACAATATATATATATATATTTTCTAGACATTATCTTTCAAATATTCAATGAATCACTACCATAGAATATTCACATAACATTTCTCTTAAAAATATTTGCTACTAAATATGTAATAAACATTTTTTGCATATTCAGTTACTGCATTGCACCAATTAATTAATTAATATTACATAAATACTTACTGTACATTGTCTATCAAATATTCAATGAATCACTAACATGAAATATTCATACAATAGTTTTCGCATAAATATTTTATGTTAAATATATTATAAATATTTTTTGCATATTGAATTTTGCCTTAGCAATATATATTGCAATGTAATGTAACAAAAATATTTACTGGACATTTACTTTCTTTTATTCAATGATTCATTAACTGCAAATAATCATACATTTTTCGTGTAAATATTTCCTACTAAATACATAATAAAAAAATTACTATATTATATTTTGGCATAGCAGTAAATACTGTTATGTAATTTTAAATAAATATTTGGTAAACATTGGTTTTCAAATATTTGCTGAATCATAAACACGAAATATTCGTACAACATTTTTGGTGGAAATATTTGTTACTAAACATATAATAAATATTTCTAGTATATTCCGTTTTAGCATAGCAGTAAATATTGTTATGTAGTATTACATAAATACTTGCTAAACATTGTCTAACAAGCATTCAATGAATCACAAACATGAAATATTCATACAATAGTTTTCGTATAAATATTTTCTGTTAAATATATGATAAATATTTGTTGCATATTCAATTTTGGCTTTTCAATATATATTGTAATGTAATGCAACAAAAACATTTATTGAACATTTTCTTTCATTTATTCCATGAATTACTAATACGAAATATTCGTACAATACTTTTCGTGTAAATATTTTGTACCAAACATATAAGAAATACTTTTAGTATATTCCATTTTAGCATAGCAGTAAATATTGTTATGTAATATTACATAAATATTTAGTAAACGCTTGCTTTCAAATATTTGCTGAATCATAAACACGAAATATTCATACAAAGTTTTTATTGAAAATATTTGTTACTAAAACATATAATAAATATTTGTAGTATATTCCATTTTGGCATAGCAGTAAATATTGTTATGTAATATTACATAAATATTTAGTAAACATTGATTTTCAAATATTTGCTGAATCGTAAACACAAAATAATCATACAACATTTTTCGTGTAAATATTTCCTATTAAATATATAATAAATCTTTTTAGTACATTCCATTTTGGTATAGCAGTAAATATTATGTAACATTACATAAATATTTTCTAAACATTGTTTTTTTTAAATATTTGCTCAATCATAAACACGAAATATTCATACAACATTTTTCGTGTAAATATTTCCTACTAAATATGTAATAAATATTTTTAGTACATTCCATTTTGGCATGACAATAAATATTGTTATGTAATATTACATGAATATTTAGTAAACATTGGTTTTGAAATATTTGCTGAATCATAACCACGAAATATTTATACATTTTTGGTGGAAATACTTGTTACTAAACATACAATAAATATTTGTAGTATATTTCATTTTGGCACAACAGTAAATATTATTATATAATCTATTATATAAAAGAGAACGCACAAATCCTTTGTTAGCTCATCACGCTAATACGGCTGAACCAATTTCTTTCATTTTTGGGGGGTTATTAGGATTTGGACCCTAGATGGTTTTTATCATATCACTTTAATTTTTAATTACCAGTGTCTTGAGATAATTGACCATTCAAGTGTCCATAACGTACAAATCCTTTGTTATTAGTTCATCATAGGTAAAAATAAACGTATTTATATGCAACCCGCATGACCGTGTCACTCGGCGGGTTAACATAAATGACAGGCGCTATAATGTTAACATTTACTGCAATTTGAAAGCGAAAAAGTAAAAATTATCTAAGTAACAAAGTTTATTGCGTTCCGGGGTGACCGCAGCGAAGCGGGGTGAACGCTGCTAGTATTAAATAAATAATTAGTAAACATTGGTTTTCAAATATTTGTTGAATCATAAACACGAAATATTTATACAACATTTTGGGTGGAAATATTTGTTTCTAAACATATAATAAATATTTTTAGTATATTCCATTTTGGCATCTCAGTAAATATTTTTATGTAATATTACCTAAATATTTAGTAAACATTGGTTTTGAAATATTTGCTGAATCATAAACACGAAATATTTATACATTTTTGGTGGAAATATTTGTTACTAAACATATAATAAATATTTATTAGTATATTCCATTTTGGCATCTCAGTAAATATTTTTATGTAATATTACATAAATATATAGTAAACATTTGTTTTTAAATATTTGCTGAATCATAAACACTAAATATTCATACAACATTTTTCGTGTATATATTTCCTACTAAATATATAATCAATATTTTTAGTACATTCCATTTTGGCATGACAATAAATATTGTTATGATATATTACATGAATATTTAGTAAACATTGGTTTTAAAATATTTGCTGAATCACAAAAACGAAATATTCATACAATATTTTTTTGGAAATATTTGTTAGGAAACATATAATAAATATTGATTAAACATTTTTCTTTAAATATTCATGCAATAGCAAAAAAGAAACATTTATAAAATGTTTGTAATCATATATTTCTTGTTACATATTCATTACATATTTTTTAAACATTGTTTTTTGAAAATAAATATTGAGTATAAATTCAATATTCAAAAACTATTTTTTCAACTTTCAATGCTGTTAGGGTTCATTATCAAATTACATTCTTACAAGAATGCAGTTATAGATATGCGGTAATCGTTTTGGACATGAGTGCACATATACATGTGTTGTTATGTATTAAGCAATTTTATGTGCACTATCTTCCAGTTTATGTGTAAAATTGTGCAATTTGAACGGTAGATCTAACTTCACTTGCCGTGTCTGGCAACACTGTAACCCAGTGGCAAGCATGGAGAGTGATTGACTGTAAGTTCACAGGAAGTAACGTAATGAATGGGAGGGACCATGTTTTCCCCCACGAAAGAGAGATAAAAGTAAGGTAAGGGTAGCAATGTCAGTAATAGGAACCGCTAGCACGTGAAGAATTTAGTTTTAATTTCAAAAATCTTCTTTGTTAAACATACATAAGCAATTTGACATATCTGACGTATATGATTTATCTCTGTGCACTGATTTGTTTAACCGTTGTCGTTTTTGTAGAAGAAAAGATACCAACGTGAGTTTATGAAAATTTTAAATTCACCATGTGGCACAACGTGAAGTTATTCCGTATATATTTATAAATCAAAATAAGGTTTGACTTTACAATGCGTGCTCCAGCTGGTGCTGGTATGCACACTGAGAAACAAATAATATGAGAACCCCCTGATCTGCGTTTCTTTCGTGCTCTATTACCATCTCACGTAATCATAGATAAATTACAAGGGCACTACACATGCAGATATAACGTACAGGTACGTTCTTTTTTATTTTCGTATCAGTCGATAAGTAAATAAAAGTCGCTTTGTTACCCCCTTTGTAAGTTCGTACATACTCAATGAATAATCCCTAAAAGTACGAGCGTCCTGCTCCTTCGGGAACTGATGCAGCTTCATGTATATTATATCCATAATAATTTTATGAACGTGCACTTTTACTACACTGATCTATAGTATAAGTAGTAGTAGATGTAGGGGTAGAAACGGGTTAGAAGCCCCATAACGGTTCGTTGGGTTCTGTTCTAGACATAAAATGGGCAAATTAAAGACTTCCCTAATTTTTTGGGACGTTGTAAATTTGTGGATCCGTATAGTAAAACTTTTAAATGCCCAGAAAGGTTTGGAGAAGTCTTAAATTTCCCCATTTCATGTCGACATCAGATTTCAGTCAACCCTTGCGGGGTTTGTAAGCCGTTCCTACTACTACTTATACTGTGGATCCGTATATTAAAACTGCAGGAATAATTGTTCCAAAGATAAATTCTTTCATGATGTCTGTGCAAATACTCGGTTAAAAAAAAACTACAATAAAAATCAAGCCAATTTGTGCTAAATGGCTATCAAACAGCAAGAATACCATGTAGGTGATTCAGGCAGTGCGGATCTGGTGCTCTGATATCAGTCCTGAGATCAGCTTAGCATGGAATTGCTAAATTGTATGACTTGGAAAAGAGTCCTCTTGGGATTCTCTCCTTGCTACAGATAAATCGAAAGGAAATAAGACGAGGTACACGTCCCTGTCGGATAAGAACTCCAACTAACAGTTAGTAGGATTTACGTTTCATCTAGTAACTCAGTTACGATCTATGAAATCCAGAGTATTATTTGAACTTGTTATCTTCGTACAAGTACGATGGAAAACAAAATAAATTTTGATTGGAAACGTGTTTATGTGAACACAGTCTCAGTATGTTCGGCCACTACGTATACATACGTGTTTAATACTCAATGTTAATATGTCACTCGAGAATTGTAGCAGTGATGAGTTGAGAAGATTTCCGCCTTGAATTGCAATACTGTGGAAGCACCTATAACCCTGCTCAGTCCAACCGGAAGAATCCTGAAGGGGGGGGGGGATTTTAGTTATGGAAAAAAAAACATTCAGCCTATGTTTAGCAGAAGCGGCCCAGCTCTTTTTTCTTAAAAATGGTACAATTTTGGTAATTTCTGTTCACACTAACTTAGTTTAGGTTAGGTTACGCTACCTTAGGTAACATTAGTTTATGTTATATTATGTTAGTGTAGATGTCCAGCATAATTTTCGAAAAGAATGATTGTACTAATATTAGGTTAGTTTACCTTAGTTCAGGTTAATTTATGTTGGGTTAGGTATATTTGCTCTTGTACTTTGGGGCCGCCATCTGTGGAAGTTAACCCAGTTAGATTTGTTATCTTTTTATTAACACTTACTTTCACTGTTTATATAAACTGGACACAGCCTTGTGCACATCATTGTCTTATTCCACCGTACATCTGAAACGGTACTCTGCTAAATAGCCCTCTATGTGTTGCTTTTTCTTACCACCTATGAAATTTCTACGAAATCCAATTCGAGGGAAATTAGATCTAGTGATTACATGCTTCTTATGTTTACGATTACTATTATTGTTGCTACCAAGATTAGGTTCGGTTATGCGATTACTATTAGTGTTACTAATAAGGTTCGGTTCGGTTATCTTACCGGTAAAATTAGGTTTAGTTCTCATTCGTTTTACTGGTGGTGAAATGTCGTGTCTCCTAACGGATTTGTACTCTTCGTTTACACGATATTCACGGTACTCTGTCGCACCACGTCTGTAATTAGGTTCGGTTACATTACCGGTACACATGAATTTAACATTACTTTTCACATTGGTATCACACTAATCTCACATGGACACTTCGAATTTGATTTCGATTAAAGTTAGTTTGGTCCAGGTTAGTACAGTATTGCACCATTGATGGATTTTTTCAAAATTTTGCAATGTCATACCTAGATAATTGAAGTTAACGCACTGCTTCGCATTCGCTAAAAGCACCATCTGATTGTTGACTATTATCGTTTTGGTCTTTTCATTGAGTGAACCTTTCAGTAGCTCCATCGAACAATCAGTACAAACGTTGGTAGGAACTCACGTTCTCTTTCTGGATTTCAGGAATACTGGAATCAACTTTCTTCCTACTACATGAACCAATGTCGTGTGCATATCATTAAACGATTCCATTACAATTACTTCATTTCCAGAATTAACATTATGTTTTATATATCGTGAATACAAGCAATCAATAGCGTTCACTAGACGGAAATGATCATAACTTTTCGCACATTCATACACACCAAAATCTTCGTTGCACACAGCATGAGTAATGCAATGAAAAACATTCGAATGAAGAGAAAAGTTGGGATAATCTGAACTAACCTATACCGCAATATGTTTTTGTGAACACTCAACAAATTTCATCCAAAGATTGAAATCAATGATGTCATATTTCTTCGTTGATGCAAAATTAGGATCTGTATTCTCCATTGTTTCTGTGGAAGGTTCAGGTTCACTTATTTGGGTAATGTGATCATTAACCATAGTTTCTACCACTTCGATAGAATTTTGGATCTCAGTGAATCTACGTATAATACGATCTATTTTAGTGTCACTTTGTTCATTTCGTAGGTTTGTCTGGTCGATTTTATTGTCAAGTTTTTTCACTTGTTCCTTTTCTTGATTCATGGAATCACTAAAATCTCGCTTGAGATATCCCATCTTCCTTCATTTGATCAGCAAAATCTTGCCTGAATTGTCCCATCTGTTGTTTCATATTCAGCAAAATTGTGCTTTAATTGGTTCATTTGTTCCATTTGTTGATCCATTCGGTTATCAAAATCGTGCTTTAATTGTCTCTCAAGTTGGTTGATTCGTTCCATTTGTTTTTGGTCAGATAGGCCAGGTCAGAAAAGCTCATTTCCCTATTACCACCCGATTCTGTTGGATTTCCAATGTCAGGACGACTCATTTTGATATTTCTAAAAATTCGTTTTCATATTTCTTTACAAAAAAAAAAAAAAAAAAAAATACTATGTAGCCTTATAGTCAATCTTCACACCCGAAGTTTACTGTTTTGGAGATTATCTACTAAGCTTCATACGTATCTCCTAAAGTTCGTAGTTCCAAACCATCAATATTTTATATAACAGTAATCCTGCAGCAAGGACCACTAAATTATATATCGATGAAATCCCACAGTTCATATAAATTTATATATTAATTACTAGGCTACTAATTCATCAAAAACCATTTCGTATACTGCATCAAGATATTACCTTTTATTATATGGCGTATTAAATTAAACATTTATACACCTTAAAAGATATGGATGTAGTTTACACAAGATGGTTCTGGAATTATATGTTATTTATATTTCGTTGCTATGACAACGAATCTCTCTCTTAACATAAAATAGCACCTTATATCAACAGCAAAGGAATTACATTTAAATATCCTTTTCTTTCTATATATTTCTTCTATCTTTTCCTTGATAGCTTATGCATCAATTTGAAGTACATTCTGCCGAAAGATGTTGAAATACAAGTAGAAAATTACACGTATCGTTATATTACTATCGTAAGTGCGTACAAAGTTCAAAATAGAAATGTCACATCCAACACACAAGCTCCCTATATCTCACAATGAGTAACTCAGAACGACTAACTACTTGATTCGTTGTATTAATATTTCTTCATCTTCTTTCGTTTGGTAAATACAAAATTCAGTTTTATTACCTTCCCAAAGATGCATTCTTTTATTTCGATTGCTTTAATTCAAGTCATTTTTTCTGTAATTGTATTTATTACCTGATTCTCGACCCCTTCTAAAGATACTCCAAACATTCTCTGTCGTAGAAAAACAAACTTTAGAAGAAGATTAAGTTGACACTATACTAATAGAAAGTACTAGAAGTAATGTCTGACTCAAACCAATATTTGTAAAACGAGATAAATATTATACGTTTGTTTCTTTGTAAGTTACAGAAAAGTGTGCAGGCTTATTTTATGTGCATCACTCGAAATAATTGTTGAGAAAATATGGTTGTTTTACGAATTTCGTTCTTATTGTCCCCTGAAAAATATGCGATTTTCAACATGAAAATCTGTCGCTAGGCCTAGATAAAATTCACTGGGTTCACCAGAAGTAATTGTTGGAAAATTACAATTCGTTTACGATGTCCGAATTAAGAGAGCTTGTGGATGTATAATGTAACAACTACAGCGTTAAAAGTCACCAACCAGTGCTAGGTGGCCACTACAAAGGGCACACATACTATCTACCCGGGACAGGGCAGGGCGAGTACAGGAGCAGGCGTGTTAGCGTAGGTGGTTATAAGCGTAAACGAAGTTAGTGAAAAGATGTTGGTACATGCTTCAATAGCATTTGCTATGCTTTCATACTAATAGCGTTATTCTTGTAAACATTAAGTGCAGCGTCTGTACACTGTACAAATACACCGCTGGTGGAAAGTAGTAACTAATAGAGCCGTTTTCCATGTGGATTTACTTATATTATCCGTCGTAAAGCAATTGTATTATTTACGGTAGTACCCTTACAGTTGTAAACCTAAAATACAGCTTTATTCTTTTGTATTAAATTTTGCCGCTTGCAGAAATTGTTGATTAAAAATGTGTCTTTTCAGGTCTTTCTATTAAAAGTACTCCTTTTTTCATGTGAATCTTTAAAGGTGTGCTCCCAAACTAATACAGCTCCGAGAAAATGACTTTCTTCTGCGTCCTAATAAAGAAGATAATAATTCAAATTTTAAGATTATTAATATAAATAGTTAATTATTTTAGTAAGATAAATTTATTTTAAAAGTTTGGTTAAAGAGAAAGGTAATATAGTTGTCTCGCCTTTTGTTTACTTAATTTTTTAAAAGTTATGAAATTGGTCCTTAACATATATGTCGATAGGGCTGTTCGGTGTTAAGATTTGACTGATGTTGATTTTGGTATTTTAAATATCGAAAATCATCATTACGTCGCAAATAAAAATACCGTGCAAGCGGGTATCTATTTATAAAATTTTTAGTTCAGTTAAATATACTGTCTACCCACACTTGTAATACGTTTGTTCTTTCATTAATGTAATTACTGTAGCGATGGACTATAAGAAGGTTAGGTAGATATATGTCCCATTAAATCTCATACAATTGCTCAATATATATTCTATGGTTAGCCTGTGCGCCATATGCGCGAAAGTCCGGTTCATTTCTGATAGGCACTCTTTTCGTTAGGATCCATCATTAACCAGTATGTCCATATTTCATGTAACATTGCTAACAGAATGGACGGTAAGCGCAAATAGAACTTATAGACCAAAAAATACTATAAGTTAAAGAAAAAAGTATTTAAAATTAAATACTGGAGAAACGAAAGTACCCGAGAAAGGCAAGCTAAGCAAATTAAAACGCGACAGCAACAACAAAATAAATTTAACTAGAAATTGCAATTGTTACATGCATTTGAATAAAGATGAAAGGCAGGATACAACAAGCAAATCTCTCTATAAAATATTACAGAACTTCTTGAAAATTTTATCCATTTTTAAGTGGAGAATTTGTATAGCATTGCTTTCATATTTTATTCAGCAAGTATCAGCTAATAATGTAGTAGAATACATTAGTATCAGTATTGGTAACTTTTATTTAAACAAAAGATGAACAAAAACAAAAATCGGACCTCGATGAAATGTTACAATGTATAAAAAAATTATAATATCTATGAAAGAAAATATAGGATATAATATCCGGAATGTAAGTAGAGAAAAGATACGTTAGTTTTTTTTGTTGATACGACAGAAAATTTAAGAAAAAAAAACGGACATGGTCATTATTTCGATATTTCTGTATAATTCTGTATTTTCGGCATTTAGGTGTATCCAACGGCGGCGAATTTCCAAAATGTTCTGGGTGCATACCAAAGGCGAAGAGTAGTATGTGTTTTCAGGGAAGTTTAGATATTTTTGATTGATTTCCGTTTTATTTAAAAACTTTCATGAACACTGTCATAAAGGGCTGTGCTCGATTCTATTCACAATATAGTTCCATTTTTTATTTTAGGGATTGCCTTTAATTAGGCCAGAGAAAGGCAGGAGGGGGGAAGTGTGTTGCTTGGTTGCCTTTGCACAAACACGTTTGAACCAAACAATTATGTTTTAGAAGTTAAAAATTTTAACTTCCATCTCAATGTTTTATTTTATTTATTTATTTATTTATTTTTGAAAATAGCAAATGAGAAATATTCATTTTATTCTGTTTCTATCAGACTAAAATTCTTGTGGTTGCTGGAAGCCCGGAACACCCACGTAGTCGGCACCCATGGGTATATTGATACGTTGGTATAAGTAGTAGCAAATGTACGGATATATTAAAGTACTGCTTTCAGCAGTTTTTCATCTTTAGCCTCATCCCAAACCTCGCAACTCACTAAATAATTTTAGCTGATTTACAATTATCGTTGTCTTCTTCCGGCCCGCTAATAGATTTTATTAAAACGAATATTATGCTTCTTATTTGTTTCAGATCTATTGGTTTTTTTTGAACATTAAGTGCAGAAGATTTCAAATCTCCATCTTGAACAGTTCTGTGTGACCGAAATGGCTTCACATTGTTTCAACTTTGCTTCTAATAAAATTGAAATGAAAACAGAATTCGTTCCTATTAAAGTTGAAATCAAAACAGAAAACGAGTTATTTGAGGAACGTAATTATAAACTATGTATTAGTAACACTAATGATCATAAAGATCATTTTGCTATAGGTTTAGAATACAAGGAAAGAGGAGGTGCAACGGAAGTAGAGAATATCACTTCAGACAGAAATGAGGATGAAACAATATCAGATCGGGAACTAACTTCGAAAGCAATATGTTTTGTGGAGCCTTTACCAACAGGTGATGTACTTACAAAGACCGAACGTTTTCACAGTAACATCAGGCCAAAATACTCCGATCTTAGATACATCATGGAAGGGTCAAGCAGTCACATGTGTGCCAGTATTGAAGAAAACATCGATGACGGAGCGGAGGTTCAAGAAAATGATAGTGGAGATGTTGGTAGCAATGCGCAAGCCCTGAGGTACGTTTAAATGCGTTTATTTCATCTGGAGTATCTTTTGTATAAATATTTCTTTTGTACACTTGCAGTACTTCGTTAAATATTATTTCCTTCCTCTTACTCTGTGTTGTTGGAATCGTAAACATTTTAAACACCAATAACGCAACCTAATGCGTAGCGTTGTAAAAAGTGAGGGAGTTTGGCACTGAGTCACTGTACAAAGGTGACGGTAAATTGCTATAAACCATTTTGAGTGTTACGATCAAATACTGAGATGCTTCGGAATAATGTCAATATCCAGCAATATGTTTTCTGTTATAGGGAAGAGTACCTTGCCGAATTTTTTATATCTTTCTCCTGTCACTGAAAATATTTTCATGGTATAAGTGATATTTTAGTATTCATTTTCCTCGATAAATAAGAATGCGTAACGCGGATCGCACGAACGAATTTTCGAGTTTTTTTTTCTTATTTTTATTTTTAACGTTGTTAACGGTCCAGGACCCTTTCATTTATTGTGATTGTTATAATATTGATGTATGTCGTATCAAAGACAAACTCTTACTAGAATAATCAGAAATTCAGATTTTTCTCGTTTGCAAGTAACATATTTTATTATGTAGCTGATTAACGTCAGTAGTAAATGTTCGTGTATCAGAAGATTATATATTAGGATGGAGTGTCTCGTCATATGCACTTGTACCTCTGGCAAAGTTTAAAGATAAAAGGTTTTTTCTTGCTACTTTGTATGACATTTGCAAGCAAAGAAATCTGTTCTCTTAAAGAACGCTTTCATTTGTTCTCTAAACACTGACCATATTACAGGGGTCAAGGTTGCTCAGTGGAAGGATGATCACCTTCGGCATTTGGAGTACTGTTTCTCTTCCAAATCGCGATAGCTTCTTTGGGTTTCTTGGAGTTCTCACGTGCTTCTTACATTTCTCATTCCATTATTGTCATTCGTTCCATCTTCTGGGTTCTTAAACATGGGATATTAAAACAATTATTCTACAAACAAATGTTCGCATCTAATTTGCTCAAGGTAAGAGAATTTAGGAAGAGTAATATTCGAGTAATGTCGATAGTATTCGGTAACATTTCACAGAGAAGGAACTTAAAAATTAACTCTTCTCTTTCGATTTTTTCAAACTAATACAATTGCTTCGATACTTCATTTTACGTAAGTATAGAAAATAATACCTGTTCTTTAAATTATAATTGTAGAGTTTGTTCTTTATTTTTAATGATAGATATTTACATAAACCTTGAATGAGAAACATTGACAGGGGTGCTTTGTAATTGTTTAATTAAGTGAGAGGCAAATATTTTAATATAATGTCTGCTGTGGTCCGTTTGTTAAACAAGGAAGCATTAAATTCTTTCAGTGATTGACAGTAAGAAATTGATTAACAGAAAATTTTAAGATTCTCAAATAAGGAATTCAGTTGCATTTTGAAGAACGTTTTTGGATATCTTTTCCTTGTGAGACTTTCATCCCGTTATTTATTAGAAGTAGATTAATGCACAATTCTATAACCCAGTGTTTGTATTCTATTGTACAGTTGTAGAATTCCAGTTCTCAGTAGCTGAAAGTAATGAGATTTATATATGGGGATTATGTGCGAACATTTTTCTTGGCAAAGCTTACAACTAACAGGAGTACTTGAGAGTTATGCCTAGAAAGGGAAACAAAATGGATGACTTCTGATAGGAAGTGTGAGGTAAAAAAGAGAACGAAGAAAAACGAAAACATATTGACTTTCATCTTTATTAACTGACTTATGTAGGAAATGACTTCTTCATTTGACCGCCACTAAAACTTTGCTTCATGTAGTTTTGCCTCTTGCTATAACTAGTATTGTACCTTGCTTTTATAATAATGACGTGATCTGCAGTTACGGTGGAGGAAAGGTTCGTTTGGTAATTAGCCATAGAGATTCACACTCTGATTAGCAAAAAAATGTCAACGTTCTTTGTGTTTTCTTGCTTTTCTCCACATAAAATTTAATTCAGTCATATACTACATTTAAAGTTGGATTAAAGAGACAAGTTTTGGCGATAGATGTCTCTACAGTTTTTTCTCGCTTATGTATTTTTCACCTTTCACGAAACTACACAATTTCTCTTACAAATTTCAATCTAGAGACTTCAAATGTTTAGAGAAGGAACTTCATAACCTGTAGAAGGCACCAATTCAAACTGATTTTTTATTTAGAATTTTCTTCAGTGTTGAAATTTCTTGATTGTGGAAATTTATATCCAATCCTTTAATAATATATGTATTTTAACAATGAAGGAAATTTTAAATAAAAAATCGGGATGTATTGCTGCCTTCGACTGATTATGAAGTTCCTTCTCTGAAAATTTGAAATCTCTAGGTTGAATTTTGTAAGAGAAATCGTGAATTTTCGTGGAAGGTAAGAAATACGTAATAGAGGTAGGAAGACTGCACTGACATGTATCGGCAAAGTTTGACCCTTCACACCAACACTTAAATAAATAAAACACACATAAGAAACGTTAATACATAATGCTTTTTTTCAGCAAGTGCTGCTTGGGCGTCCAACATAGTAGATGACAGTTGATCACAGTAGTTGCGAAAATTGATAGGTCATAGTAGTTCACTAAGGGGTAAGGTACAAAGTGCGCTCAGTGGTGTGAATTGGTGAGTGTTACACCCGTGAAGTTTTTATCGACTCACGCTTTTCGGATACGCACGTCTCCTTTTTAAATATGAAGTATATCTGACAATTTTCTATTATTTTTATGCCCTATGAAAGTGTTCAATTAAAATACAATACTAACCAAAATCAACTCAAGTCTCTTCATTCCCTTTCATACTACCGCGAAGGTAATTGCAAAAATATTTTATGTGCTTTAAGCCAGCAGGACACACACCTTATGAGGAAGGTGCAACCTCTGCAACAAAAGGGTCCAAAAAAGCATACCATTACTTCAAGTTTTCAATTAGAGGTATCGTTCAGTAAATACAACCGGGGTAAGCTGTCGTTGTCTCCGGTTCAGGACTTGTGCAGGTTCTCGATCTTGTCATGAGTAAAAATTGGCCAGTTTCAGGACATATTTTTACAAAGAAAGGGAACTTTAACAGAGATGATATAAATAAAATGTTTAATCTCTTTTCAGAATGTGTTGATATAAATGGGCAGAGAATATATTTTCTAAGCCGTTATTTTGAATGTGTTTTCGTTTTCCATTTTCGTCGTTATAACGGTTTGAAAACATTGAGTACTCACCACAAAATTAGGTATATAGTATCATATATATTTTACTGCCTCAAACGGTTGTTTAAAAATTCTTATAATGCACGGTCCTCTTAAAGCTACATAGATACACTTGGTGAAGAAGGTTAGCAAAGTCTTCCCGTGAACGTAATAGTGTGATATCTCGTAAATTACATATGTGATATGAGTTCGAATAATGCAGAAAAACAGTATGATTATTGGACATATTTTCCCCACAAGTAGATCACTCCGCTTAAGTAAAATGATACGTCAGGAACTGGAAAAATGCGTAGTTTAGAAGAAAAATTATGAAAACACTTTGTTTGCCCGAAGAAATTTCTGAAATTTTATGCCATAAAACCATCTAAGGCTGAGCACATGCTAAAATTTCTCAGCAAGACTATATGTTGTGTTTAAGATATATGGTTTCACATCTAAATAACATTTGATGACATCCACATGAAAACCTAGTTTTCCTAAAATTGCGGCTGTGCTGACCAAACTGTAGCTACTAAACTGTAGTAGATGATGTGTAATAGATATGTGTACATAATATATTAATTTTGTGTCATACTGCAAAAATGTTATTTGATATATTTTAAGAAAACTACATAAATAATCCATTTAAGCGTTGTTCACTCACCCACTGGTTTTTAATAAAGATTTTGTGTAGGAAATTCCAGTATCGTGACATTATCCGCTCGTCAAATACCCTAGGTTTGGCCTGCAATTCACATACGTTCGATTGCTCATAGGGTCCTCATTCCAGTTGGAGAGAATGGTAACTTCAGTATGAAATTCCATTTCAAACGGTTCAGTCGTTTCCTGAGCTAATGAGAGGTGGATATGAAATTTAAGTCCTGAAAAGTAATAAACAAATCTTTTCCCTTTTCTTGGAAAAAGAGTATTTCCCAAAACACACGTGCACGACACTGTTTATTTTGAATTATAAGCATGTGTATTAAGTTCTCTCCTACTAAGAAGACATACTCTTGAAATGATTTTTCACGTACCTTTCTAATGCTGTACTTCTCATGATACCCATTTCAATTAAAGTAACATGATAAAACGGAATTGAAGTTTGGCACGCAAGATATTAGAAAATTTATCTCAAGTTACTCAGCTGCTCTGCGTTTATAATGTAATGTATAGCACGCTTTTAAATTATTTTTTTAAAAATACAGAGTGTGCCATTTACTCTGCGCGATCTTTTAACTTTTTAAGTAATAAACAATAAACACTGAAAGTTTTCGTGATGCAAATAATACCGGGAGAGTTTTTTTTTTTTTTTTTAATACCTTGCAATGGCAGTGTTTCAGACCAAGTATAGAATTTTGTTTTCATCCAATGTCATACATTATTACAAATTTAAATTCAACGTGCTAATCAGAATGTGGAAAGGCACACTTTTTTATATGTTGTAAGATAAGGACGTAATAGTATGAGAATCTATGAATCTATTAGTTTCTAACACTAATAACCCGAGAGAGATTAACGGGGCATTGAATGCCCTCATTATCGTAGCGTCTAATCCTACAATCATAATCACATTGCTTATAAATAAGTGAAAAGGTACAAGGAATTAAAAACTGAGGGTTTCTCCAAAGGTTTTAAGTTGAAAAAGCGTCTAGATATGTATATCATTTGACATAATGATCTTAATGTTGATTAAAATTTAATATATCCAAGCAAGACGAGGATTTTAAGAACACCCGCAGTTATTGTTATATTGATTCAAATGACGTATTTGGTGCAAAATTTTAGAAGTTTTTATAACCTTGCTCTGTTTCCTTGTTACAGTAACAGTACCTTGCGGTTGTAATTGCATCATATTTTCGCATTTACTAAATTTTGTGGCACATGAATTAAGAGTATATTTCATAAACATGTTCATTGATTTGCTACCTAAATTTTTCCCCTCTAAGGTCATTGCATACCCCAATAATTTACCTTGATATATACTTAACTTATATCTAATTTTGAATATTTAGATGTATAAATAAATTCTGATATTGAAACAAGGAGCAGTTTTGCCTTCGGAAATATAACTGGTACGGATTGTTCTGAATTACTTATTTGTACAACATTTAACCTAATGTATCAATAGTATCAGATTTCAGTTTATCAGCAAATTTAAGGTATGGGTGCCTGGGAAGTTGATGAGAAATAAGCATCATCCTATCGGTGTGTACCTTTTATGGCAACGTTTGCGTTTTTCGGGAGTTTCATATTCTATATTTCCATTTCGTGCTAATTTATTTATTTCTTATTATTATTTGCTGATTTCATAAACATACCATTTCCAGAAATGAAAGTACGTTCGTTACACGAAAGGAGAAAAATCCTGTTTCAGGTGAGAGATCTATGAACAGGGAAGTTTACAAAAGAAGTCAAATGTGCCAAGAATGTGGAAAAGGATTTATTACGAAAGCACAATTAGCAACACACATCTTAATACATATAGGTGGAAAATCTCACAAATGCCAGGAGTGTGGAAAGGAAGTTATTACCAAGAGAGGTTTATCAAGACACATGTTAATACATGCAGGTGGAAGATATCATATGTGCCAAGAGTGTGGAAAGGGATTTACTCGAAGATCGGGTTTGGCAAGACACATGTTAATACATACAGGTCAAAGACCTTACTCATGCCAAGAATGTGGAAGGGGATTTACTCAGAGGTCCAATTTGGCGATACACATGTCTATACATACAGGTGAAAGAGCTCATATATGCAAAGAGTGTCCCAAGAGATTTATTACCAAAGCACAATTAGGAAGTCACATGTTACTACATACCGGTGAAAGAACTCACACATGCCAGGAGTGTGGAAAGGGATTTACTCGAAGATCGGGTTTGGCAAGACACATGTTAATACATACAGGTGAAAGATCTCACTTATGCCAAGAATGTGGAAAGGGATTTACTGAAAGCGCAAGCTTGAGAACACACATGTTAATACATACTGGTGTAAAGCCTCATTTATGCCAAGAATGTGGAAAATTGTTTAATACGAAGTCTAGTTTAGCAACACATATGTTGATACATACCGGTGAAAGACCTCATGTATGCGAAGAGTGTGGAAAGGGATTTATTACGAAAAGAAATTTAGCATCACACATGTTTATACATACAAGTAAAAGAACTCGTGTGTGCCAGGAGTGTGGTAAGGGATTTATTAGGAAGAGTGAATTAGCAACACACACGTTAATACACACAGGTGAAAGACCTCATTTATGCCAAGTGTGTGGAAAGGGATTTGCTCAAAGCTCAAGCTTGAGAAAACACATATTAGTTCATACTGGTGTAAGATCTCATTTCTGCCATGAATGTGGAAAGGGATTTAATATGAAGTCTAATTTAGCTACACACATGTTGATACATACAGGTGAAAGACCTCATGTATGCCAAGAATGTGGGAAGGGATTTACTCAATGCTCAAGCTTGAGAACTCACATGTTAGTTCATACTGGTGTAAGACCTCATTTCTGCCAAGAATGTGGAAAGGGATTTAATATGAAGTCTAAATGAGATACACACATGTTGATACATAGAGGTGAAAGATCTCATGTATGCCAAGAGTGTGAAGTGGGATTTATTACCAAGTGAGCTTTAGCAACTCACATGTTAATACATAGCAATGAAAGACCTCATTTATACCAAGATTGTTCATAGATATTTACTCGAAGATCATTTGACAAAACACATTAAGACATACAGGTGAAAGAATTATGTATGCGATAAGTGTCCCAAGGTATTTATTACTGAGACACAATTAGCAACAGACATGTTAATATATTTGTGAAAAATCTCAAACATAACAGGAGTGTGAAAAGGGACTTATTAGCAAATCAAATTTGGCACATTCAGATGAAACTCAGATATGCCAAGAGTGTGGAAATGTATTTATTACCAAGAGAAATTTAGCAACCACATGTAAATACGTGAAATGAAAAAACTAATATGGCAAGAGTGGATTTACTAATATAAAATGTGCCAGAAAAACGTGTTAACCCTTAACGGTTCACTATCTTTTCTGTCTGTTACCGGCACTGCTTGCAAAACAATATATCCACAGACTACCTTCCGCGTAAAATTTACCAGAGTTGTCACCAGCAGGCAATAGCTTCTCTGGATCGCAGAAAGCATGCAAACCAATAACCACAAGGAAAAATACATAAAAATAACGGTCTTCAAACGCAATAGGCAAGATCAAAAAATGTGTAACCAAAGGGTAACGAAAACTCGTTAAGGGTTAATACATACAGAAAAAGCCTCATATATGCGAAAAGTGTTGCAAAGGATTTATTACAGTCACCAATTGCAGCACACATATTATAATGGTGCAGGACCTTACACCTGTGGAAAGGGATTTGATCGTAGTTGAACTTTGGCAGAACAGATGATAATACATGCAGTTTAAGGATCTGATATATAACAAGAGGGATGAAATGGATTTATTACCAAGATGGATTTAGCAACACATGTATACATAAAGGTGAAAGGGCTCATATATTCCAAGATGAGCTCCTCCGTGGCTAAGCGGTTAGCGTACGCGCCTTTGGCGTGGGAGACCCGGGTTCGATTCCCGGCGGGAGCTCATGTGGTTCGGATTCCACGTTAATCAGTAGGTCCACGTCTCATATAGCCTCGCTGCTGAACGGGACGTTAAACTCAACTCATATATTCCAAGATGGTCTGAAGGGATTTACTACCAATACAGAATTAGCAAGACAATATTAATTGATACAGGTGCTAGGTGTCACGTCTGCCAAAAGTATGAAAATGGATTTGTTACCTGGAAATATTAGGAACACATGTTAACACAAAGGTGAAGTACCACATATGTGACAAGAAAGTGGAGAGGGGTTTACTCGCAGTTCAAATTTGACAACATATTTGTAAATACATGCTAGTGGAAACCATCGCAAATGCCAACAATGCAGGGAGTTGTTTAGATAAACTTCAGCTTCAAAACACATGGTAGGACATACAAGTAAAAAAATATCATTAGCCAAGGGTTTCGACAGGTAATAACTTGGAAATTACGATTAGCAACACACATGTAAATGAATACATATGAACAAATACCCATGAGTCGACTGTGTCGAAAAGAATTTATTACGGAGTCACGATTAGCGACAGATATTTACACAGTTGAGAAACATTGCACGTACCGAGCGTGGAAAAAGGACTTACTAAAAAAAAAAAAAATCATGCACACAGATAAAAATGCTTTCCAAGTCCGAAGTGTGCGGAAAGGGAATTATAAGGAAGGCAGCTTTGCAAACATATTTTCACTCTTATCGGTCAAAAGGCTCAGAAGTGCCAAGGGTGTGGAAAGCAATTTCTTAGCATCCTTTTCGGAAACGCATATGGATGCAAACAGGTGGAAGTTCACACGCGTCGAGAATTTTTTAGTTATTTGTCTTTTAATGCGTGTTGGTAACTGATAGGATCACATATGCAGGTTAAAACTCAAAAGTGCCAAGACTGCTGTAACTGATTTATTCAAAAGACATTTTAGAACATACGGGTGAGAAACTCGGACGTGCTTAGTGGAAAAATATTTAGTATAAATTAATAGAGATGAAATTTTTTAGTTTTACGTCCTACTGTTATACCAGTTAAGATAAAGGGACGATGATGATGAGAAATGAATGGAGTGCTTTATTGAAGAAAGTAGGAGGAAACGGTGGAACTGCGAGAAAACCCACGGGCACCGTGTTTGTTCACACGGCGCGAGCTGAGATCGAATCAGGGACACAAGCACCGGAAGTGAGCGCTCTACAACTGGGCCACAATGTCCCACTTAGTATAAGTTAACTCATAAAGATTAAATATTATACGTGCGAAATGTGTGGAAATAAATTTAGTCCGAATTCAAGCTTGTCAACACTCATTTTAATATGGGTGGTTTAGTCTTAAGGCGTAGTAAAATTAAAATAGAATTCCTTGAAAAATCATATTTCACAAGACACTTAATACAGACGGAAGAAAACCTCCTACTAAGAAAATAGGATTTCATTCAAAGGCCAATCACGGTAATTTACATGTTTATATGCAGTTGTTACTTCATTAAAGTGACTTATAATCAAAAGAAACAAACGGATTTTATTATAAAGTACGTTTGGGTAAGCATTTGTTATCATACATATTTAATTATTCATGTATACCTTATGTGTACAATGTGTTTTACATTCTATCGTTAGAAAAAAATCATTTTAAAATTACTGATCGAAAAGCTGTATTCTTGATAGTTGCTGAACTTCGTAAACATTTTACTTCTTCTTCATTTAAAACTTGTATGTATTTTACGAGAGCATATTCTGGTTCCTGAAGGATTTCGGCCGGAAACATAGAAATAGAAATTCTTTTAAGGATCATGAATCTAGGATGAGAGAAAATACCAAAGTTCGTACCAGGTGTTTAGGTAACCAAGTTGTTATGACTTGAGTTAGATTTGCAAATAGCTTGAGGTTTACACTGGTTGAAGCGAAAAGAGTATTTGTAGTAAGTGAATTTATTACAATGAAGAAAATTACAGAAATTACTAGAGGCATACATGTTGTACGGTACGTACTAACCTTATTTGACAACTCGAATTTAACTGACTATATTGTGTGAGTTGCTAGAATTCAAGATCTGCAAAACAGAAAGTTAGTTAAAAACCTCTCTCGTCAGACTTCAAGCTAAGAGAAGTGAAATCGAGGCGGAAAAGATGTTCATATTGCCTTAATTCATGATAATTGTTTATGGGTTACTGCTCGCTTCTTTCTAAGCATTGGAACGCTCAGCTCTGCAGTTTCTCCTGTGTCACCAACTCATTCATACTTGGAAAATGTGCTTCTCTGGTGGCGGACTGACGCGTATTCTGAGCTCTCCGCCGTTAGATTTCGAAGTGAGTGCGGTCACAATCTCAACGTCTTGCTGGATCTTATATAGCACGTGCCGTCCTAGACCTGGTCCAAATCTGCGTTTTTCCTCAGGGGTCACTTGAGCACCTTTCAGAGAGAGCAGAGGGGATTCCCGCACAGTCGCCGTGCTGTTCAACAGTCTTCTAGCTTTGTTTTCATTTGTTTAATCACACTGAAGGAAATATTAACATATGCTTTTTCTTTTTCAATGTTTCATATATACATTATTTTTATTAATGTGTAGAAAGTTTTTTTTTACACTTTTTAATGATACACTTGGAGTTAATACTGTGGGGTAACACTAAAATAGTCACATTACGTAACTTACTGGCTGCTGCGATAAGAATTTTAAAATTTGACGGAGTGTCACTGGACACGCACTCCCATCATCATTTGTAAACCAGTTGTTTTCAAGAATTTTGCCTTTCGCTCATTTCGAGCGGCGTGACTGAGCGCTCCGCTCTGCTGCTTTTTGAATTCCACGTTAGCTGTCTAAGCTTGACTTGCGACATTAAGAGCGCTTAAGCACAATTTGGAGGGAAAGTCGGTATCCAAGATAAAGAAAAAAATAATGCGACAGAACTACTCCTATAGACAAGTACTATTAGCTCGAATAGTTCAGATATATGTTTCTTTCCCTTCTGCCTATTTGAATCAGCGCAAGTGTTAAGGAGCTGGCAACGTACTTAGCATTTTTCTCCTTGTTCCCGCTTTGATTGCAGGTATCTCTTGCCCTCTGACGGAGACCAACTCCAAATTTTAATGTGTTTTAGTGTACAGAGCTTCCGTTTAGATGCACAAATAATGCATTACCGATAGCATGCGATTATCTGTTGAAACTTCAGTAACAGGAGATAGGAAATAAGGTGTTTTTCTGTGTAGACTTTTAATTTTGTTCATTTCTCTAAACTTATTTTTGATTTCGTTGAAGTGAAATTGACCATAAAGTAAAATATATATATATTGTACAAAAAGTGAAATTATTATTTGTTACATACGCTTTTGTAGCTTAGATATATTATGCTTTGAATTAATCACATATCTGATATAACTTATACGATCACACACTTGATGAGAGAGAACGATAGAAAGAAAGATGGAATTTCAGGAATAATTTTTTTAGCGACTTTTCACCCAAAATTGGGGTGATTTCATCTCCCGTTTAACTACTTTTTGTATCAACTTGTTGGCAACTCTGCTTGACCAACAGCAATGCAAAAAAAAAGAGATTGAATGTACAGAGAAGAAAGTCATCTCAAATTTTAGAAGAATTATTTTATATATTATTACATTTTGTGTATTTGCACAGCTACAAAATGTAGTACCTCTTTGATCAAAGTGCGCTATTTGATTACAGACTAAAGTATTGTGTGTAAACATCAAGGTAAGAAGATTTAAAGATAATAAAAACAGCATAGATGCAAGGAGCCTTTTCATAACATCAGGCCATATATCAAAGATTTTTGAAAGGAATTGAATATTAATACAACGTTTGATACATCTAAATAAATTGCGTGTGTTATAATTAATAATAGTTGGACGATATTTATTAGACACTCTGCGGGTTTAAGATCAAAGCAAAGGAAAGTTAACCTTTAGTGTTCAAGAAGCATTGCGCTCAGATAAGTATATTTAATTAGACAATTGTTCAAGTCACGTGATTATCGTTAGGAACCAGAAAAAACTAAATTAAAAAAAAAGAGCTCTTGAATATACAATCGTACTACCGGTAGTCAACGAAATACCAAAAAAAAAAAAAAAAAAAAAAAAGCATGTCCCAAAAGTTATCTATATAAACTAAATCTTTCTTTTAATCAGGTAAAATTGTACCTTGGAAATAAGTATACTGCTAATTATATTGTCTTTCATATTAGGTAGTAGTTAATTCAGTGAAGAAATTCCTAATTATTTCTCCATTAAATTATTGCATTTCGTTCACGCACATTGAAATCATGTAACTATAACACAGTGGTATCACTGGAATTTAAATATAAAGTTCTGTACAGCTTTTACGTGGTATAATACTCACTATTTTCGTACTGTTACATTATTTAAGTGGATTGTGTTAGGCTAGGCTTCGTCAAATACAGTATCAATTCGAAGAAAATTTAAGAAAGTAATTGAAAATAGATGTGAATCAAAGTTTAATTACGTTTGTGCAAGGCTAACACAGTACTGTTCGTAATAACATAATCACACTTTACTTAAATTTGATAGGATACGTATATACATTTCGAATATAACTATCAGAATCATGATCTGCTTCCAAGAATGAAGAGAGATTAAATAAAATATGAATATAAACAATTCTTTCTATGTAAAATGATTCTCTCTATACATATTAGATAACAATACAATCACTTTTGCAGGGTGGACTCTCATTTATTCACCAAAGGCTGTTATAAGCATAGTTGTGGAATCTTATTGTTTTATTATTTTTGTTGTATGTAGTATTTTTTGTTTGTTTCATTATTGTATGTGTTTTGTCTCTTTTGAATACTTGTTAATATAAGTTAAAAGGTAAATTAACATTGATGCAGTTTTATGCTGAACGGTAACACTAACCAAAGTCTTAAGACATTCTCAAATTATTATTGAATGACTATTTGTGTTAAAACATTGTTCTTTTGTGATGGGTGTTACCAGTGGTGTATATTAATACAATTTTTTGGTATATTATGGTATTATACATTGATGCGCATATTTGTCAAGCAAATATTATAAGTTCTCAGCCTAGGTTGCTTGCGTCATCTCAGTGAACAGTCCACGCTACGTCTGACAACATCGTGAATATCATCGGTGTAGAGATTTTATTTAATACTTGAAAAGTAGGTTGTCAATTACGACCCAAAAGTGTTCTAGCATTAATATTAGTATTCTTCTTTTAGTTCACTACTTTTTGATACACTTGGTTTTCGGAGCGTGCGCTGCTGCTGCCGAGATTCCGGCTGACGTGAGGTTTTTTAACCACTAATAGACTTCAGCGTTGCGGCAGTATTTATTAAAATAAATGCAGAGTGTTGCACTGAATTATTAGGGTACTAGTGGGCCCGTTTACTATTTATACGCACTGGATCTGTTGACCCAGGACTTTACTAAATGGGTGCTAGCCTTTGTAGCTTGTGGCCGGCTATAAAACGTATGCCCCTTTAATTAATTCTGTAGCAACTTCCACGAACGTATTTGGCTATTTTCACTCGCGGAGAAAACTTCTAGAGTCGAGAGGCTTCAGTCGAGACTGGTCAATGTTGGCAGTATATTTTAAAATGTTATTAGGTTAAGCCAACTGTATGGATATGCAAATTAAATGTTAAAATAATTTGTGTTAATTTAGAGTTTACTGGCTACGATATAGGAAAATACATTGGCAGCTATTGAGAATTTCTAGATGAGAACGGACTGAGCGATATGGTTTTTACCGCTGAGTCGTTGGAACATCTGGTCTGCTCTGGCTAAGTTGTTCATCGTTTGCTCTTTCTTGCCGCTACATTTTTATAAGTTATTGAAGAAAGCACTTAATTTAGTTTTAAATAACTATACAACGTAGTCTTTGCATATTAATGAGTAAGCAAGAAATACTGAGGCTTTAAGTAAGAGAAATAAAATACGTTGATTATATATGTAGTTTAGATAATGAATGTGGTCTTTGTTACTTATCAAAACTCTTTCATGGTGAAAAAGCGTTTTAGACATATGTATGCGTGAACGATGAAATATTCGTTTGTTTTATTGCGTGGGAGAGAAATTGAATTGTTAGCAATTTTTACCGAAGTTGCGTTGCGAAAATAAAGTATAAATCTAACAATTATTTCTGTTGTTAACCTGGTGATGGTTAAAGTACAGTAGTTATAGATATTGAAACATCTTTATACCTTTATGATCAAGTTTTTTTGTAAACACTAGAAGATAAATTCTGGATTTTAGGATGAAATTTTACGATATTCTTCGCTTTCTAGCAGGTTAATTTCTGAATACGCTACTTTGAGGCATTACATGTCATTATGAGTTGTTTTCACTCAATTTGTTCAATATTGTACAGGTGTTTTGCCAAGTGGCCAAAGGCAATTGGCATTAAGATTTGACTTAAATAAATTACGTACACTAGGAGAATACCAAGTAATAATTGATGATTTAAGATGTTACTGACATATAAATATTTTCTTGTGTTATAGCCTCTTGTATTACATATGAAAGAAGATAAGCTATGAGGGAAATTATAGATAACTAATTAACGAATATACGTATAGACAAATTATATTTGGAAAGGAAAACATTATTGGTTCTCTGCGATAATCATGCCTTGAACTACAAGTTGAAGTGGCCTACTAGTTGGCGTTGAGCGCCGTAAGATCTGTCTCTAAAAGAACAGTGGTAATATGATTTAAAAACAGAAAATATGCAAGGTTGGCAATATATCTATAAACCATAGCTTAATCAAAGAAATATGTTTATCATGCTTACCGTTAAATATAAAAACAAAGGTTACGTCCCGCATTATTCCTTCATACTTAAAAAAGATGAAAATACAGAACACGGAAATGTATAAAGACTTTGCTACCTTATTAGGACATCATTACTTAAAATTGGAGTTATACTCTCTTCTTATTTGGTAAGTATAGCAATTGCGGACCCATATTTTGGGTCTAGTTAATAGCAGTGTATCATCGGTTGATATCAACATATTGAACGGTTTAAGTGGTATTTTTTTTAAATATTATTAGTATTAACTACCTATATGTGCTATAAAGTAGAAATACAAATATCAAGCAAAAATATTTTAAAATTTCGAGAAATTAGAATCTTGGGCTGTATAAATTAACCTTTTTAAAATCGAGCATTATTCAATGTGTAAGCACCCAGGTTGAAAATTTTTCATGCAACCAGCAAAAATCATGCTGGAGCTTGCTGTTAATAGTGGAAGTCGTTGGCTTCCTTGCTGGAACAGTATGGACCAGCAACAGATGCTGATTTTGGCTTGGAAAAGATCGTAAATTTCTTGCTAGTTACTAGCATATGTTGCTCGTTAGCTAGAGAATTAGTTTCATTAGAATATGATGGCAAATTGTAAGCTTTGCTGAATACTACAAACTATGTTTAAAATCAATATTTGCTACACATATCAATTGGCTTTTACAGATATTCATTCTATACGTATACTTCTATTACAAAAATATCTGTGTTGTATATACGTAAGAGGAAATGGAATGATATATTTGAAAAATAATTATCAAAGTTATAGAGGCTACGTAGTTTATGAATGACCGTTCTCTATTTTTTTGGTTTTGAAAAGAGATTTTTGCTCTTTTCCGTTTCCCGAGAAATTTTCTGTCTATCGATGACTTTCCTGTCTCTCGATTTTAAAGAAAATTTTCCGTCTTCCAATTTTTCGTATTTATTCAAATATTCGAAAAATGATTTTCCGAAAGTTTACCGTGTTCCCGTTTTAGTTTTTGGGATTCTGGAAAAAAATTCGGAGTTTATTTCCGTTGTCGGGAAACATTCCGATTATCTGAGAAAGGATGTTCTTCTCTGCCGTTTTTGGAAACATAGTTTTCCATTATCTGGAAAATTTTCTGTTTTCCGTAAAATTCTCCGTCTTCCATTTTTCCGAATTTTTTTCCAAAATTTTCCGTTTTTCACTTTTCCATAGCTTACAAGAAAAACCAGAACAGCTTGCAGGTTTGTAGCATGTGTTGCTGATGAGGTGGAAAAAAAGCTCGTATCACTTCATTTTCCTGAAAACTATAAATATATGTATTGGAACAATATTTGCTAAGTAGATTGATTTTTGCTAATATTCGTCATATACATATACTGAAAAAATATTATAGTAGTATAATTTCAAATGAAACGTAAATATTTGAAAAACATAATTTTCATCAAAGTTATATTTTGTTTTCTTGTTGAGAACGTTTTTCACATTGCTTTAATCTTAAATGGCACTATAAAACAACTTGAAAACAGAAATTGCAGATCTAACGCCAAAGCACATACATAATTAGCTGTCGAACTGATGCATGTATGGAATTGTTTCGTATAAAGATTCATTCTACACCAGTGCCACCTAGATTACAAGCCCTTCGCGCTGAGTCGCAAACACTGAGTGACGTTATATTGACTAGGGAAACCGCATGGTTTGCTTGTTGTTTGTGTTCGTGTGTGTTTTTGGTTATGGATCCAGCGAAATAGACTCACTTAATGTTTTTATTATACGATTTAACTAATACAACTATTGTTCTTATTTCAAAGTTGTGGAAACAAATGTTGCGTATTTTTCGTAATGAAGAATTCTAGTGTTTGTTTTCCATTTATGGATAAGCAAGAAAAGTGTCGTTTGTTTTTAAAAGATGAATTATGTTCCAAATAATAACTGAAAGGTAAGAGCTAACTTTATTAGTACTTGTCATTTTTAGATATATATAAATCATGTCTCAGAGTCTTAATAGGGTGCAGAGGTAGAATGGGTAGTCCCAAAAGTGGTAATTCCAAGATTAAAATGAGTGACTGGAATTATAAGCGAACTGTAAAATTATTAGATGCCGTAGAATTTCTACGTCATGTACGTAGAAATTAAATGTTACATGTAAGAATGTACATGAATTATTGTACGAAGGGTGTTGGTTTATTTAAGCGCACCATATTTTGGAAGTTAAAATTCAATACTATGCATGAAAAGACAATTACAAAGAACAAATAGTAAGAGATTCCTATAGGCATTTGATACAATTGAATCGCTCAATGAGCCTATTCATAAAGAACCGGTTTCTGCCCTTGAATTATGAAATGTTAGAAATAATAGAAGATTCATTACATTTCATAGTTCAAGGACAGGAGCCGGTTCTTTACGAATAGGTTCATTGAACGATTCAAATGAATGAAATACTTAGAGAAAGCTCTTGCCCAACAAATTTCTGGAAGTGATAGCATTAAATACAAAATAACACACCTGTATTTTATGTTTGCAAGTGTAGTGATACTAAAATAAAATCATTACATGTGCTTTACTACGAATAAATGAGTGCATATGAAATATGCCTATTTTCCACCGGCGTTGTATTTCTACAGGTGGAGCGCTACTAGTATGAAACCATGCCAAGTGCTATTGAAACTCATATCATTGCCAAAATCCACTTGCTTTCACTACTCTCGCTGACGCGTATACTCACCTTTGCTGACGCCTCTGGTCACTTTGGAGGCACCTCCTCGGTAATGCGTGGGCCACCCACTTTTGATCTACCTTGACTGGCTTAGGTGGCATTCGTGCTTTTTAGTGGGCAGTTAGTACAGATTGTTTTGTTTTATATATAGGCTTATGTTTAGCAGAAGGCCTATGTCCAGCTATTTTTCTAAGAAAATTGTGCAATTTTCGTATTTTTTGTTCACATTAGGTTATGTTAGTGTAGGGGTCCGGCATAATTTTCCAAGAAATGATAGGATTTAACTTATTTCTACTAATATTTGGTTAGGTTATGTGAGTTCGGGTTACCTTATGTTAGGTTAGACTTAGTTACGGTATTTTACGTCTAAGTACTTGCATCATCCATTTCTCTTGTACATTTTGTGTTTTTACGTGCTTTTGGACTCATTCTGCTAAACATACTCCTATGCACACATCCGCACTCCGTACTTATAAACAAATAGTAATAAGCAAAGTGTAATTTTCCGACAGTTGCTTATGATGGCCCCTTTGAACTTTAACTATGCCATCTAAGATATTTCACCCAAGTAGCATTTTGGGTTCGCAAATGGTTGGGCCAACCGACCATAGTTGGTTGGCCAAGGGTGATTTTGGCGGTACTGCAAATCGTTATGCCAACAATTTGCAACGTTGGGGAAACAGTAGATTGTGTACAGTTGGGCAACCAACCAATAGACGACAGTGTGCCAACCATGAAAGAGTTGTGCCAACGAAATTCCAACAAAATGCAAACGAGAAAATCACAGTTGGCCAACGAATATTATCCTACAATCTACCAACGATACAATAATTTGGCCCAACGAAGTACCTACGAAATGCCAACGTGAAAATCACGGTTGGCCAACCGTTACTATACTACAATGGTAGAATAATGGTCCAACAGTTTGCAAAACAGTGCCAATAATATGCCAATGCGCAAGGCACAGTTAGCCAACAATCATGACACCATTTAGCAACCTGTTGTAAAGGTTTATTTCCTGAGCGAACCAACCGTTTTAGTTTTGCCATAAAATTTTCAAACGGAAATGCGGAAAACGCATCAAGGCTACCGAAGTTTGCAACATCACTAACTACATGCAAAAGATTGTGGAAATTATAAATCATAAGCTCTTTGCTATATACTGTCGAAATATTGTAAACAAAACAGTGCAACGTATGTAAGTGCCAAAGAATGGACGTATGCTGAATTCCAGAAAAGCATACCGTAGCAGAGTTGCCACGTTCATGAACAATTGCACAAGTAAAAAGGTTTGTTTAGAACCCATCTGGTGGGATATGGGTTTTGCGCGTCTGCTTGCCATGCAGCGTTTTGTTATGTCCAGGCTGGGCATGACCAGCAATCTTAACTCAGGCTATCCTTGGTTTTCTTCAGTCCCTTCAGGGGCATGCAAGGATAGTACCTTAAGGAAGGCCAGGGTCGATTCTTCTCCCCGTCTTAGGCGCATTTAAAAAGGAAGGTTTGACATCGAAGTCAAAGGTCCTGTGATTGATCCCTTTTCAGGTTTTTATTTTTTTAATTTTTTTTTTAATTTGCTCTATCGGCCTTTGCTTGTTCCTTTCAAATTTGATTATTTGTTCCAAAAAGACAAGTACATAATAATATAACAATAACTATTATAAAGCAGAAACATCCGTAACAATATGCGAAGACCAAAACAAAATCAGGAATCAATTTGGTTACATAAATTGCACTCGTTAAATTAATGAAATAGAATTCATAAGGATTTGGTACATAAAAGTGAGAAGTTATCTTAACTTTGATATTGAATCCGTATATTCTTTGAATTACAAAACCAAATTTGGTCCATTTTTCTTTAATTTTCTCGGCTTTTGAATCATGAATTCAGATACGTTTAACCGATGTTATATGTAAATATCCTTGCAAGAAAGTCATTATCAGTCCTGGATGGAGCTGTTGTAGTCTATGCCGTAGAGCATCTGACTACGAATCCGGAATTAAATCCTGATCAGGACAGTGACGACTTTTCTCCATGTGTTCCCATGCCAGATGGTTCCAAGTTGCATTTTTTTACAAGAAAAAGAATGTCTAGCATTTTTACGTATAACAACGATGTGGTGTTCTACGCAAAGGAGTGTTTGTTTCGAAGGTTCCAAAGCAAGGTGGATCCACGGTGGTTTGCCATTGCCTTCCATAGGTGGATAATGACAACTAAGGAAGTGGAAGTGGTTAAGTAATTTTTCCCAACGAGAATCAAACCTGAGATACCTGAATTACAAGGTGACGATCTTAACCACTCATGGGTCATGGATATTGATACACTGTATAATAAGTTCATATATTGAATTATACTTTGAAAAAAATATAAGAACTACCAATTCATATAATTGAAATGGGAACATAAGTGGAGGATTACGATAATATATATTAGCAAATGTACTCATTATCGCCACTTAAGTTGGAGATGGGTAAGTTTGCAAATATGTATTAACAACTGAAAGTTTGCGACTTTTGTGCAGACTGTTCTTTAAGTTATTTGGCGTAGTTCACATTTAAAATTACAGGCCATACTAACAGGATTGATCAATGCAATTGAACTTAATAGACTCAAGCAGAATAATCTATTAAGATGAACTCAAAAGTTTAGTCCCATAGAAGGCAAAATAGTTATCTGCAAAATAGAAGGCATTGCTATTTTTTGTATTTTCTTTTTTAATGTTAAATTATTTTCGTTAATATGTAACATTTCCTTACTAACTTTAATAACGTACTTGTATTTTTCGTTTGAGGGTACAGTGCTCAGTAACTTGCTGCTTGGCAAAATCCCTTTATGAAAATCACTAAGGTACAATTATGGCATGTAGTGTTTCCGTTAGGTTATTATTTGATGTGTCTAAAAGATTCAGTTTTTAATTGAGATTTCTCAACAGTACACAAATTATTCATTATAGAATGCACATTCTCAGCCGTAGCAAGGGTGTCCAAACTTCGTCCAAACAGGTACATACTCGGGACTTCAATTTTATGTAATGCCCAACCAAAAATGGGGAGGGGGTTCTGATGATACGAATACTGCTTTAAAAATAACGGGAACATTAGCTGCTCAAAATCGTGTTCAAGAAACTAACCTCGAACTATATCCAGTACGTGTAATCTTTGAGGGCTAGTTTATTGTTTTTCCCCGTCCAGTTGTATCGTAGAGCCAGTGTATTGGTGAAGATTCTGGCAAGAATTCTTCTTGTAATATATTGAACTTTAGGCCCTCCTACAAGAATCAACGTTACCTCCTGAAAATGGTAAAATATCGAAATTACACTCGGAATCCATAGTGATAGGAAAGGTAATAATTTTTTAAAATAATGAAAAAATATTAATTTATAAATTTTTATATTGTGATTAAAGTAAGTACATGTCATACAGAAATATTAGTCATACTAGCGTAAAATGAACTAACACAATTGGAGGTTACTAAAGTAATTTAGGAGTTGGGTGGAAAAATGACCAGAGCCCCATAATAACTCTGTTGAATTCGGGTCATTTTTACATCAAATTCCTCAATTGTACACATTACTACAGACCATTGTATCATTTCTAAATAAAACTACAGATTGGTGCTCAAGACGCATATACAGTAATAATTGTCCTCATATTATTTCACTTAAGGCTCAGGTCAAAACAAAGTAGAGACAAGGATATTAAAGCTATCGGCCCTGGCATTACAGAGGTACACATAGTGACATTCTCATGGCGGACCTTAAAACAGGGAAAATTTCATTCAGGATGGCTGGCCGTAGCACGAAATTTCCTTTGGCAAGACATTGTGACTGTTTTCCCTGCTTTTTTCAGTACTGCTAAACAAATGTCGAGGTACTGCCATGCAGAACAGGGTCGATGCTTTTCTCCATTCTCGCCCCTCTCCTATTCCGGCCTGAAGAACACCAAATTCACTTTCCCCAGTTCTTTGGATCACGATATATATATCGACATTTTAAGATTAGCGATGACCATATTGGAAAAAGGCGAATCTTACGGGTTGAGCTGTAACTGACAAGTGGCTAACAACTAAAACTAGACAGAGGGGCTGTTTCATATTGTTGGCACATGGTTTACCGTTTTGAAAACTTGGCCGCCATATAGAAAATATATTTAATTCATTCTAGTATCACATTTTAAATAGTTTGTTGAAACTTATAAAACCTCAATTCATACAATCATATACCAAATTTGCATATAGAAGACTTTCGTGTATTATAAAGCAGTGTACTGACAACCGACGTAACTTCACAAAATGGCGACTCCCGACGTAATTCGAGAACTTCAAGAATGCCAACAAGCCATTTAATTATCCCTGCAGATCCATAAATCAAAATATATCAATTGACACTCGGTAAAATGTTGTACCCCCTAAGCTCCCCATTACTCGATTTCGCAGCTAGATTAATATATAAACATGTTTAAAACGTAAGAGAAAGCACAAGACACTAGCTCAACCTAAAACAATTGTACTAATGCAATATATATATTTGTAGCATACAGGGTGTCAGATTGATGCATACAAAAAAAATTAAGGGTAGATACCTGATGTCAAACTAAGAAAAAAAGTCATCTTGAATTTTAGCCAAAAGTTCATAGTTTCGGAGATATAAAGTGCTGAAAGTGCGGGAAAATGGATTTCAGAGGCCTATTGCTTCAAAACTATCAAATGTAGAGATTTTAGCGTAACATCTTACAAAGGAAGTAACGTGCTCTATTTACAAATGCAGGTTTCAAAAGCCTGCAATGGGTGCAAAAGGAATTAGCGAAATATCCCCTTCGCACGCATTGCAGAGTTTTGAAACATGCAATTTTAAACAGAACAGGTAAGACTTACTTTGTGAGATATTAAACTGAACTCCCTACGTTGGATAGTTTTGAAGCTATAGGCCTGTGGAATACATTTTCCCACGCTTTCAGCACTCTATATCTTTGCAAATATGGATTTTTTGTACGCATTAATCCGACACCCTGTACATAAGATAGCATGACATATGACAGGTACTCGATAAATACTTTTCCATTTTGAATGAATATCTAGCCATGATTTTATTCTCATCAAATATCAAATATTAAGGTATAAAGAGGTATCAGTAGAACAAATTAAGACAAGTTGATATATATATATATATATATATATATATATATATATATATATATATATATATATATATCAGTGGAAAACTTGGTAGACTCTGCTGTATTCTGGCTTTTTTTTAAATGAAACTGATAGAAACGCAAAAATATTATTGGATATTATTTTGTAGAGCATTAAATTTCCTATAAATTGAAGAAAATTGCAATTCTCTATTAAAAAAAACTGGTTCGCGGATTGATAAGGTCGGACGACGTTCACCAAAGATTGCGTAACTTATTATTAATATTTTTTTTAACTAGCATTGTTTTTACAATATAATATCGTACTTTGTCCAACACATTAATGGCAGGACACTATAAAGTTTTTTGTAAAGACTTTCAGTTTCAATTTTCGAGTTTCAAGTTATTAATAAAGATTTAGGATGAAAACCTACTGTTTAAAAATTATATATATATATATATATATATATATATATATATATATATATATATATATATATATATATATATATAATTTATATGGGAGGAGGTAAGGGTTTTAGATTCTTTTAAAAAGCATGGAAAATATTAACATATGTCACATGTCGTTTTGTAGTTATGGCTCTTTTAATATTATGTTCACATTACAATAAATAATTAGTAGCATAAATAGAGAACTAGGACCAATATCTCGTTAATTAGGCATGTCTACTAATATACCTATTCGAAGTTGTTCAATTAAAAGGGAAACATTATTGAAATTTAAATAATAATAATAAGTTTGCTAAAGGCTAGTTTAAAATAATTCCAATTTCCCAAGTGGTGCATTTGATAAATGTTACGAAATTTTATACCTGTTGCAAATCATTACTTCAGAAAACTGAAATTTTCTTGAATTTTTTTTTTTTTTTGAAATTTAACTAGTCTACCAAAAAGTTCAATAATATTTTTGCTTTCCCATCATAGTTTTTCCGAAAAACAATGCCCAAAGAACAACAGGGCTTCCAAGGTTCCCAACGATGACATTAATTAAACTCTGCATTATAGCTTCTAATGCTATTCTCACCGTGTGTACCGAAAGCAGTGATGATTTCAGGGGTGGCCGGGGGAAAATTCCCCCTGGAGTTACAAGATTCCCCTCTGGGTGCTTGAAATCTTGGCGAAAAGTTCCGTAAAACAGCTATTGTTTGAACGTCTTTCCCTCCCTGGGCATTGAAATTCTACCCCTGCGAAAATACTCTGAAATCATTACTCACCAGAAGTCACGTTGTTTCCAAATTGTTCCACTGACAAAGTTACTTTCTCTAAGCTATATTGGGTACGATAATGACATTCTGCCTATCTACCAGCCAGAGAGGAAAATGTTAGGCCATCCCTTGTATGTAGAAATGGGAAGTTCTGTAGCTGAATAATCAATGAAGTACAAGCATATCAAATCCTTTGCATGATCTTTATCTGCTTGAATCCAATCTTCGAGCCTCGCAACGTCCTCAATAGTTGAACACGGTAGTGTCAACTCAGGTGGTATAGTGGGGAGTGGTGCATCCTTTCGGAAATGGGCAACGATAGACTTCTGAGTTTCTTGTATATCCAAAAGTGTTGTTTCTATACGGGCAAGATGTCTTGCTAGTGTATCAAAGCCTGCAAATAAGGCAGAATATTTATAAACTGAGCCAGTATTGTGGAAACAATCAGTCTAGAGACGGCTATGAAGCGTAAAGAAGTAAGCCATGTTTTAAAATTCAGCTTACTGACAGAGTTTTTTCAGAGACTTAGCAAATGCATCTTCAGTCAATAAGGATAACTGAAAAGACCGAGCGAAGTAAGATCTTCTAGTTGAGTCGCTTCGCATTTGTGTTGTCTGTGTGGGTGGGTGTCTCACGATAAGTTACTAACGTTGTTAATAAAAATTTTCTTTTTCCACATTTAACGAAATCATTACCTTCTTCCACTGGGCTGATTTTTCGCTCCAACGAACTTGACCTGTCATTTGAACCAATAAACGATCTGTGAAAATTTCATTCAAATCGGTTCACGTATGGTGATACACATTAAGACACCACACTAATGACAAAGGGGCTCCCCTTCCCTGTAGCCTAAAGGCTAGAGCGCTCGCCTTCTGCGCGCGTGGTCGCGGGTTTGAATCCCGCTGCAAGCCCAATGCCTCGGCTCAATTTCGTGAAGTGCTTCGGTAGGTACTTTAAGCTGTCGGTTCCGTCTTTGACATAGCCTCGGTGCTGAAAGGGACGTTAAATTACTAACCTACCGACATCGAAACAAATGTCAAACGACTCGACTAGGAGACCTTTGCTGGCCCATGTCAATTATCCATCGTCATCCATTAAGTATATACTATTGCAATATACTAAGCCCTTCTATACTCCAGAAGCAAATAAGTAACTGGATTATATGCTTTAAGGGGGACAACAATTAGCCCTGACGTACTGATAATCAATGAGAATGAACTGTGATTACATACAGTATGCAAGCTTGTAGAAGCCGTAATTCACGCTAATTAATGTGTAGTCAACTACCAAAAATATGATAAAAAAATCCGTATAATGAAATTTGACAGATCATGCTTAGTGATGGGCAGTGGGAATATTCCCGGTGGGAAGGAATTTAAAAATGGGAATATTCCCGGGTTTTTTCCCTGGCTTATAAATTCCCGGGAAGGAATTTATTTCCATTTCTTTACTTTATCTTCCAAATTATAAGAACTATATGACTAATTACTTTATTTTAATATATTATGATTTACTTCCAGGTTTTAAAGAATTTGGAGGTTAAAAAATTTAAAATTATTTGACGGTAATTTATATAACTAATAATATGATTTTTTAAGTTCCATTTCCATTTGCACTAAAAAGTAAGGTAATTGTTTAGTATTGGAAGGCCAAAACTAGCAAAAAGTAGGATAATTTACGGAAGAAACGAGTTGATAGTGATGTTCAAGTAATCAAGAAAGTATCGAACACATTTTTTTTTAGAGCACTAGGGGATTTATACAAAACGGAAAGGTAAGTGAAAGTAATTTATGTGAGAAAAGAAAGTGAATTGTTTGTAACGAATATACAAAACATGCCATGCGGGGCTCTAACCCACCTTCATTCTCTAACGCTCGCTCTGCAATGCTGTCTGAATTTAATGTTGGTAACGTAATTTAACGTATGAAACCATAAAACAACCGCATCGGAATAGAATATCGCAAAAAAGTAGGTGCAAAAGCTGGCCCCCAATGGAAAGAACAGCCAAAATTAGCAAAGTAATAATTTACAAATGATGAAAAGGAACCATTTTGTAAAGTAATTTACAATTATGTAGAAATAGAGATCAAGTACTATTAATAAACCCTGAACCACCATTAGTAATAGACGTCGGTCTGTCTCGCTGACTCGAATTTCTGAAGAGGTACTCGGACTTCTTTTACATGTGAATTAACGTATGGAATTTCGAGAAATAGGTAGAATGAAAGGTCGTGTATGGCAATGTTACGTGCTAAAATATAAAGATAAGTAAGTATCTTGCAAATTTTGTGAACATAAATATGTATGCGCAAATGTTGATAAATTGGTGAGACATGTATCTTCTAGCATTTACCCAATCTAATTGGTTTATAACACTTATAAATTTAATGTGCTCATAATATCAGTAATAGAGTCAAGTTGAGCAAATCCACTTACATATAAATTTAAACTGTTACTATATAATTTTTTCACACATATTTAATTGATAGAACACATTGTAAATAAATATACATTTATGCGTACTCTCTAAATATAATAAAGTGTTAATAAAGTAACATAGTACCGTTCAGAATATACATTTTATAGAATCCTCTGTGGACAACAGTAATAATATGCTGTGATATAAAAATTAATTCAACTTTGAAATCATAATATAGTAATAGAATGCAATTTTCTTTCTGATTGAACATAAATTCCCGGATAAATTCCCATTTTGGGAATCTTCCCAGGGAATATTCCCGAAAAATATCTTCCCGGGAATTTACCCATCACTAATCATGCTTTCGTAGGTGACACAATGGCATAAATTGGGGGATTCTGCTGCTATCATGCGGTAAAGGGGACCACTGCATAAAGACCTTAGGCGAGGTTGTAAAGTAGAATGAAAGCTACGATTCAGGAAGTTTCACATAAAAGGTAGCCGTATAACAGTTTCCATAAGAATATATCAACCTCGTAGTAATTGGATGAGGTTTGAAAAATTCGAATGAAACACATGCACATAAACATGATAAAACGTGCACAATTTAGACGTATCGCTCTGACGAGATGAGTTACAACTAACGACAATTGGATCAGAAAGATTTATTCCTTGAAGTAAGCTCTCTGAAACACGCTGGGTATTTTCAATCCACACCCATCCAGTTTCGTCAGGGGAATAACGTTGTTCGCATTCAGTCACAGATGAATCATCTGCAAACAAAGGCTTAATCTCATTCAGCCAGCCGACAAAAAATACTTTATTTGTTAAGGTATTATTACTTAAATTATAATTCATTTTAATTTTTTATTGTTAAGAAGATTTTGATAAGCATTCTTTTAATAGTAAAATAAATGAATACAAAAACTCTTAATCGTTACAAAAATCCCAATTTTGCAATTTCCGTCGATTTGTCTACATTCAGCGAATGTGCTGCTCAAATATTGCACTTTGATTACACACTACACTGATCAAGTTAGATATTACTGACAATGTTCACTGTTTATGGCTGTTTTTTCTTGTTATATGTTGGCAATATGTAGTAAAAAGATCATTCCAGAAATGGTTTGACTCATCCTTGTCATATTTGAGCACCACTTTCAGTTTATGAATGAAATTAGATTCTTTAAATTTACGTTGTCATAGATTTTGCTCTATCCAACACAACTTTTTCAGAATTTGCTTTAAAACTTGAAAAAATAACATTTATTTCCTTGTTCTTCTATAACGTGGGTCACAGAAACCGAAAAAATGGATTTGGACGCTCTTTTGAAACAATTGCTTCGGAGACAAACATTTAATTCAAGATCACTGACCCCATTATCATTTTAGTAACTTGTAAAGTTACATGATCCACGAATACCATTTTTTCCATAATCTATTATCCATGATCCCAACTTACGAAACCTTCTAGACGCCAATGAAAAACAAATTCTTCAGTAGTATCTGAAATCTTCGATTGTATGTTAAATTTAACAAACTGGTTCATTTGTTTCATTTTTATTCACATTCATTCTATTGTTTGTTACTTTTAGAAGGAAAGAAGAAACACAAATCCTCGACATTTAATTCTAAATCAACTTTATCCTGGGAAACTTGTAGTTAAATATTCTTGTAGGAAAACATAGTATTAAAGTCATTCTAGCCCTTCATTCTAGCTTCCGAGGCAACGAATAATAAATGAAGGTACTCTAAAAATAAATGTTTACGAATCCAAATTAGACTTTTCTGATTTATTGCGACATCTACTGTTCAAAGAAACTGAATACTAGTAATAAAAATAGAGGTGGATCTCGACTATTGAAAATATTGCAATGAGAGTTCCTTAGGAAGTGATAATCATTAAGAATTTTTTGCCATCTCATGAAAACTTAGTCATTTACATAAACACCGTTTACTTAATAATATTAAGTGGTGCTTAGAAGTTATTCAGCAGTACTCAGTCATTTACATAAATACTGTTTACTTAACAAGATTAAGTGGTGCTTAGAAGTTATTCAACAGTACTCACTATCATTATGTGTAGAGACTTTGGTTCCACGTCCGTCTGGGATCGCTGACGCCTGTACATATCCGCTCTCCTCGTTTTTGACTCGAGGGGGATTTGGATACTTCGAGATTCGTTTCCAACATAAATCGTCTATAAATTCATCAGCCTCATTGTCTTCGTCACTACTCTATTGTATCTTTCGTTTCTTTCGCCTCTGTGGTCGATCTGCTGAAGTACCTGGATCGGTATAGATATCTGATTCTGCTTCTGCTTCTCTGAGTTTTTGCCTGGCTCTGAGGATGTCATCTGAAAGACAATTAGTACATACGTGTTATAAGGTATTCAAATTTAAGGGCAATGGTATTATTATTATTAATAATCATAATGATTTTTTTTACAAAAAAATATATTATAAATAATAAATAAAAATATAACTGTGTTTTGGTGTCTGAATGATGTTCACTTTTCTTAAGATTATGGACTGCAAATGTATCACCAACTGGTGGTAACGAACCTACTGGGCCCGTGTGGGCTTGCCATCAACAGTCACTGATACATTTATTTAGCCAATCATCTACGGAAAATAGAATTCAAATTTTGCCCCAATAAGAAGATTCCAGAGCCTCTTCCATCTCAACTCAGAGTCCGGTATCCAGGCCTGCAGGTCATCATCCGCATCCCATCGTGAGATAGGTTGCGAACCACAAAATACCGACACACGACATCGACCTAAGAGTAGATCTGGCAATGAGCACCATGGAGATCCCAATTTTGCCTGTAATGGCCCTACCAAAATAAACATCAAAAATCTTATAAGAATTCCAAACAGAATTTAGTAGCGCAACGGAAATAAAAAAAAAAATCCAAACTGAGATCTCGATCAAACTGGTAGAAAAGAAATTAATTTCTGCAGGCTCGGTTGTCTCAATCCCCGGTCACACTAAGGAAAAGCCTCTTTTCTTCGATTCACAGCAATTGACTTTCAATTTACCAGTAAAAGAATTGTGTACGTACTGCTCTGTACGTTGTCCATATTTCACATACTATTAAAATATAACTGTACCCAATTTTTACTACTTAAAACTAAATGATACGTTCTTGAGGAAGAAAGATATTCCTACACGGCTAATAAACCTTTTATTTAACATCATTCAGTGAAACAGATTGACAGGTAGTTCCATAAAAAAAAAATCACATTTTCTTGAACTGATACCAATCTCACCCAAAATAACATTAAAATTTTCTAATTTTCAAAGTCGAAACTTCTATCCAACAGATTTTATTTACATCTCTCTCAGCTTTCAAGCATTTCTCAAATCTGCATATTCATCAACATTTTAATATTGTGTACATTTACACAAAGACGACACAAGACAAAACAATGAAAATTAATAGACACAGCAAATTCAAATATACGTCAAACAAATCTGAGGAATATGTTTTCTTACAAGTTTACGTCTGTGGTACGCTAATTTTTTCTTTCTCTGCACTCGGTGCTAAAACATCTATGCATCATGGTTGTGTCCGGCATAGAGGGTTTACGCATTTATTTGCTTCCTCACCTTTCAAGCTCGGACCTCACGACATTACAACTCGCACAGGAAGACACCCACAAGAAAATACATAGTAATTAAATCTAACATCTCTAACCTAACTAACTATACTACCTTAACCTAAGAAAACATATACATAAGGCACTTTTATTAGGCACAAATTACGCTTTTATAGCTACCACAGATCCACAAGAACGTATTTGTTATCAGTGAATGTGTCGCTTTAATATTTTCTCTTTCTAATTAAATACTGAAATATTTACGCAAATAAATATTTAAACTGTATCTGTAAATTATTTCGATGGGTGTCCAAAATAAAGCAGCTGAGATCTGAACTGTTGATGATAATTCCCTGTTACCGGTAGCAAACTATGTACCTTTATACTAAACGTTAGCCATGATTTTGTCAACATCCGTTACGAAAATTAAAACCTTGGAAAGATTAAGCAAAGAAAAAGCACATAGAGCACATAAATAAATAAATAAACAGATAAATAAAAAATACATAATACTAACCCCTCAAAATTCTCGGTTAAGGGAATGACTAGAACAATGAACTCAACGGCATTTGATGTAAAATTATGTCTTTCAATACTGTTAACTACTTTTCGAAGATTTATTTATTTCATTATAATAAGCATAAGTCTACTCTTTTGCTTATTGCTGATGAAATCAAAATATTCTTGAAAAAGTAGTTAAGCACTGAAAGACATTATAATTTGTCAAGTGCCGTTGAGTTCATTGTTCCGGCCATTCCCTTAACCGAGAATTTTGGGGAATGAATATTAAGGTAACACTGAAATTTCTACGGATGGCTACACTGCAGATGATTCAAAACATTCCTTTCTTTCTTTTTTTTTTAAGCTTTATGATCATAGGAAGTTACATTTCATTATCTGCTTTCATTTATGAGGCGATTTCAAATTTACTGCAAGTAGACCACGTGTTTTTTTTTCTTTCTTGCGGGAAGTCGTACTTTTGTTGGTGGTGAACTGAGGTAGGTTGTTTTTTTAGAGTAGTCATGGTTGACCCAATTGAGAAAAACAGCTTTAAAACCTAGTGCTTTTATTTCTATCTTAATTTTTTATTGTTTCTGAGATTACGGAACTTTATAAAAGGAAATGAAATCTTTGAGTTTTACGTCCCATGAAATCTTTGAGTTTTACGTCCCACGGATATGCCGGTTAGGCTAAAGGAGACGGTGATGATGAGTGACGAATGAAATGATTGAATAAAGAAAGTGGGAGGAAACGGGAGAACCCCGAGAAAACCCATGCACACGGTCTTTGTCCACCACAAGGTTCACTTGGCGGGGCTGGAATCGAACCCGGGACCCCAAGCACAAGAGGTGAACGCTCTACCACTGAGCCACCGCCGCTCCCCTGTATAAAAGGGAATAGCATTGAAAACGTAATACATGTTAAGGCTGAACTCTACCACTGCAGTGACTACAGGAGAATTTTTTAGTGCCATTCTCTGAGTAAAAGAAGTTGTACCAACTAGAATTTGAATCCGAAATCTTCGGACAGGAGTCCAATACGCTCTCCATTATATTAGCAATGCACCTGGCGAATTTCCGTAATTTTGTTGTATATTATCTACTCTTATCTATGTAAAGACTCACTGTTGCTAAACTTCTTTCCTTTCTCGATGAGTGTTACTCAAGGGGCGGGCATAATGCCACAGAGTGACGATTCCAGTTTCTCATATTTAATAGTACGGTAAAAATAAGGCGGTTAGGCCCCTCGCACCAATTTTAACTTTGTAACATGGAATTATATGGAGAAGAGGTACTTTATTTTATATACTGCTCAATGTCTGAGTCCTAAGATCTATCGAAGCGGCGGGCATAACGTCGCAGACATGAAACAGAAAATTTGTGAAACTCATACCGTCGTATTGGTACTATCAAAGGACCCACCTGCCGACTTCACCTGTATAACACGGGATACAGTGGAGAGCAGGTACTCTATTAAATATATTAATTATGGTTTTACTAAACTTTAGCTTACTGTGTTTGGAAATCATCAGCCAGGATACCCACAATTCCATGAGTTTTCTCTCCCTATCCCAACCATTGCTCGGCAATTTGCTTCTTTGAAAGATGAATGAAAACAATTATTGTACAAAGCACTGTAATTCTTTCGCTACCTGGGGACTGTGTCACCAGATCATATTTTCTCTGTCTATGGCCTGTAAAGATCATTACGAGGGGAGGACACTTTGACAAACCAAGCTTACAGGAGCTCTCTTCATATAAACTAACCTTGCAGAAACAACGCAAGAACCCCCTCATAGCGCATGAGGCGCGAGTTCCAACCAGATAGGAATTGAATACCCAATAATAATAACCCACACATACACAAAAGCACAAATAAACAGCATATTGTTCAGAAATTGAAACAATCTATTTATTGAAAGTAGATTTACTGACCAGTATCATACCATATCTTCTTAACTGAAAATAAATTCCATGTTTCTTGCACAGCCTGGCCCTCCGGCAGTGCTCTGTTGTATTTCGATACTATTTTGAAGGGCGGCCAAAACGTTTCTTTTTTCCGAGGAGTAAGCCATTCTTCCCTCACAATACCAAGGCTTTCATCACCTTCAAATTCAACTACTCGATACATGGTTCCTAAACGAAAGGAACAAAAGCAGGTTATACTTCACAAAGTTGGTTTGGCTATTGTAGCTTACGTGGAGATTCCATATCTTTGCGCTATACGTATTATCGGTACCTTATTACGAAAAAGTGGTAACATGATATGTTCGCAAACAACCAACAATGTACTAAGTTATCACCTCGAAGTAAATAAGGAAAAACAATACATGTAACACAAGAATATGAAATCTCCATGCATGCAGAAATTAACATTGGAAATAAATCTTCGCACACGCGCATACAACCATCCCTACTTCCTTCGCCAATGCTCGGGCCATTCTGCTGTACTCCTGCCTTTGCTCGGTTTAGATTGCATTAGTGGCCGCCTAGCACAAGTTGGTTAGTGTCTTTTGCACAATCTTCGTACATGTGCATACCCACCATCGCTGATGCGCATGCTCCCTACATACGAACCTCCTCGCTGCTGCGCTCCTACTCTGACGAGGTTTAAATAGCATTCGTGCTTTTTAGGGGCCACCTAACACAATTTGGTTTGTGTTTTATGTTAAGTAGTGTTTTATACACTGCAGTTCTTTGGCCATATAATAGATGTAATTATAAAATGACCTCCTAAAGGTGATCTGCACCCATTAATACAACTCCTCCCCTAAGAAGCGCATTTCAATGCTCTTACCCTTGCCACTTTATTCTGATTTTCTGCTATATGCAAGTTTACTGTACTCTATTACCTCTTAATGATGCTATACTTTCTACTTCAACATGTCCTATTCATGGATTCTGCTATGTTAGTCAACCTTACCGTAGGTTAAAATAGGCTTACTCTATTATACGATGAATTATTTGCTAAAAACATATTTATTCAGAAAATCATTTTCAATTCTTAATAAATGTTTAATACTCCTAAACTAGTTCTAATCTACGCCCTTCCAGCACATAAAGTAGCATGACCAGGGGACTCTTGAGTCAGGTTTTCTGATCTCATTTTTCCCAGGATATTTTCAGCCCGGTGACGTCACGTGGAGATATCGTGGTATTTTTCAACAGAACAAGTAAAATACAGCATAAACAATTACACTACTGTTTCAAGATGAGCACAAACCATGTTAATTGCGCAATAGCTTATTGACATAACAGATGAATCAATACAAATGGATTAATATTCCATCGATTCCCTAAAAACGGTGAACTTACGAAGACGATGCATTAACCGCTATAAGCAAAAGAACACGTTTAATATGGATAACGCACGAATATATTCTGCTCACTTTTCACCACAAGATTATCAATGGGTTTTAAAAATGAGCTTGTAGGTTTCCAGCAAAAGTAGTGTTTAAGATCTGACACTGTTCCTTCATTATTGATACCAAATTGGCATGGGAAAAAAATAAGCTAGACGCCAGTTAAGTTGAAAAGTAGGTGTGTAACAACAATAATTTATTTTGCTTTTATTGACATTTGTTTCTGAGGCCCTAAAGCGAAGTGGAATAGGGTGCCAACGAGAATAGAAATGTATAGGCTACTCTCATATATTTTTTTTTAGTTTAAATGATATTCTTAAATTTTTTTGAGTAGCTGAATCGTTATTCTAGCAAAGTACTCAAAGTGCACTTTGAGCAGAACATTCATAGCAACCTATTACGAACCGAATTTAACATAACATTACCTAATCTTGTCTAAATGAACCGTACTTGTTACGTATAAATTACATTGATTTTATTCCTTCTCCAATGCCACCGTGAGACAAAACCGCTTGTTCTGTTCAAAGTGCACTCTTACCATTATTCTTATAATTGAAGGACTGACCGACAGAGGGAGCTAAGCCACGGAAACTAAATTCCAAGAAATCGAAGGGTAAAGTGGAGGACAAATAACTGCAGATTTTCCTCTGTGAAAGTGGTTCTTTTATGTATGTATACCACTCTATAGATATCTGTGCAACTTGTAACCTGTAATATATTGTAAAGTGTGTTGTATTGAGTAATATACAAATATTAGTAATGTAAAGGAAATATTTTGCAGCGATGATATCTGACAGTTTGATTAATACACACGAAATACAATAGGTTAGGTTAGATTTTTGACCTAAGCTAACCTAACCAAATTAAGTTAGGTTAGGTTCGGTTATGTTAGGTTAAATTACATTTCTAATGTAACCTAACCTATCCTAATAGAACCTAATCTAATTTATTACATACCCGAATCTGAATTTTCTGAATTATGTTTGTGTATGTATTTTACTACCTGGAATGCTGTCATAGAGAGGATTGGTTTATGGAAAGTATTTGAACTCCGCCCCCCTTAGAATTAAAGTTTCAATGAAAGTGTAATGACAAAAATCTATAATGTCACCCATTCCCCACGCTCAAAGAAAATGAATTTGGATGTAAACGGTATCGATAGGGTCACTATTCATTTCAGTGACACCGGAAATTATGGAAACACCAATTTCGGCTGTTTTCGATTGTTTGTCGTCTCCTTCCTATCTTTTCTCACCCCCGAGCTGAAAAATGCTAAGATCCTGATTTACGCCTGGGTGCATTAAAGTACCAAAAATACTTGATCCATTAAGTTGGTCGAGGAGGAGTTAGCAGTCTAACATTGTTACAATGATTTTTATTTATATGAATAGTAAATGCCCCTTCTTCCCCTTAAAAAGGAAATTTTCAAAATAATGGGACATGTTTTCCCTTAAGTTTAATGAGGAGTTTATATACCCAGTTTCATCTTCTAACTTAATAGGCTCGTGAGATACTATATTTTAGGTGCAAATTTTGAACCCCTTCTGCCCCTTAGGATTCGCCCTTTAATCAAAGTAATGTGATAAAAATTTTAGTCAGGCCATTACTAAAAATTATAAAAATGGGCCCAAAGGTCTAGGATAAGTTAGCGAGCAAACATTATATTCAATTTTATTTGTATAGATAATTAATCGTTATTGATGGTATTTATTTATTTATTTATTAAATCATATTTTATCAACTGTGAATAGCAGAAACTCATGATTTGTATTTGGAAAGACAAGCAAGTTTATAATTATGTTTTTAATCCATTTTTACGAGTAAAGCGTGAAGTGTAACAAGCAGGCAAGCGAAAAAAATATTCAGGGATACCTCCACATGACGTCACAAACAGGGAGCCAATCAGAACGCTAATCGCGAACTGGGGCTACCTGTTATTTTATATACCTTGAGCATGACTATATTTTCTTATATATATAATTAACTTAAGTCGTTTTCTGCTTTTAAATTAACAATATTATTAAAAACTTATTTTCATATCACTAGAACAGATACAAGTGTTTTATTTCCCACGGACGAACTACCCGAATACGAGGGGGGACCCAAAAAAACGGGAATTGTGCTGCAATGGGGAGGGAGAGTGGGAGAACCCATTGTTGTACCAATTGTCCGTTACGATCACTTCACCTGCGTCAGTGTGCGAAGTTGTGTCGCTGTGAGTGCATCGGTTCGCTCTTGAGAGTTTGTTTAGTAAACCAACTTTTTCCAGTTCGGCGAAAACGTGATGGCAGATTATCGAGGCGGCTGTGAAATTTGGTTTCCTGTTGGGGAAATCGGCCGCGGAAACTACTGTAATGCTGAAGACTGCTTATGGGGATGCTGCCCTAAGTAAAACTAGAGTATACGAGTGGTTTGCACGTTTTAAAAATGGAGAACTGTCAATTGAAGACCAACCCCGTTCAGAACGCCCCTCAACGGCAAGAACTGACGAAAACGTCGAAAAAATCAATGCCCTCGTTCGTGAAGACCGTCGCCTAACCATTAATCAACTCTGTGAGATGTCTGAAATATCGTGGATTTCAATTCAGAGGATTTTGTCAGAAGATTTGCACATGAGAAGGGTTGCAGGCAAATTTGTCCCTCGCCTTCTCACAGACGAGCAAAAGGAGCGTCGACTTGAGGCATGTGTTGAACTTCAAAATCAGCTCAAAGAGGACCCTGACTTTTTTGCCAAGGTGATTACTGATGATGAATCGTGGTGCTATGGCTATGACCCCGAAACAAAGCAGCAATCAAGCCAGTGGAGGAGGTTTTGCCACTGTGGAGGAGGTAAAACAAAAATCGCTGGAGGTCATAAAGAAGATCCCGATAAGTGATTTTCAAAACTGTTTTGAACAATGGAAGGATCGTTTGCAGAAATGCGTTGCGGTCCATGGACAATACTTTGAAGGTGATGAAAATTTGGTGTAAAAATATTGAGAAATAAAGAAGTTACGACCAGTGGCGTCGGAAGTATTTTCCAGCTGGGGGGGCAAACTGCTGTCTTGAAAATAGACACAGGAATGTAACATAGGTAAGATAATACGAATATATGTTTGTAATGTAACAATAATTTGATTTGATTCGTTAATAATAATAATAATAATAATAATAATAATAATAATAATAATAATAATAATAATATAATGAAGCTGTAAACAGTTTTGTGAGAATGAAATTTCCATCTATTAGAGGCATCTTAGTTTGCGTCTTTAGATTAATTAATCCCGTGTCAGTTTTGTGCTGGATTTTGGTCTGGTGCAGAAATTTTCAACCACTGAAATCAGAATAAAAAACATATAAAATTGTAAAATTTGTACTGCTCACAATGACTGTTTGTAAGTACAAATTTTACCGTTTTATATACTGGTACATATTTTTAACTGTATTGGACATGGCCACACGGACACTATTAAAGAATCTTAAAGCTACTTAAATCACTTGGAAATGAGGAAATTAAAATTATATTTTTAAAAATCCAGTTCTCGTGTTGCAGTACACTGTAATATTAGAAATTGCCATTTTGAATTATATACTTTGTAGCACTTTGCAGTAGAAAGTAACTTGTACATTATAAAACAGGCTACATAATCAAGTAAAAAGTAAGAAAATATATTTTTTTCTACCTACTTGACTTTGTGCCAGAAATGGAAAAATGGAATTTTCACTAAAGACTTCATAAAATTTATATAGAAAATTCAACTACACTAATTTTCCAGAGTTATTTGTATTTTTTACTACACTTATTTCAGTATATCCAGTTTGTTATTACATTCAACTCTCTTCCTAATTTCATTATATTTACTTCACTTCACACTAATAAAGTACGACACAATTAATAAGAAATAATTAAAGTTTATATTGAATCTTAAGTGCTATTTTGTATTTTAAATAATTGGTTATAATACGCATAATATTTTCCTTTACGTAATTTTACATTTATTTCTTTTCAAAATTGACCAATAGTATCTTTTCTTTCGCTTGTCTTTGATATGAATTCTCTTGCAATGGTGTTTAAGTCTGGTCGCTACACTTATGCAACAACAGCAGATGAGCCAATCTTTCCTGCGTCATGGACGTCCTCAAATATGTCTTTAGACGACGCAAATAGCTGATGATCTTTCGCAAATGCTCAAGAAGCTGGCATAGTGAGAACGAAAGTCCCTAGATGAACAACTTGGTCGAGAAGGTTACGAACAGTTTGGGTTTCAGCACTAATAGTTTTTAATATTCTGATGGTCGTCAGCGACTCAGTCGTCATCAAAGTAGGTGGAAGCAGCCTGAGCTGAGCTCATTATCTATCCCGGTTAAAATCCGACGCGTGAACTACAATTCCTGCTTCAAATAATCTCTTGAGAGAGGCCCACCAGCACATATAGCTCCTTCACAAAATATTTTCTAGAGTTTTATGAGTTGTTTGAGGCCTGGCTGATTGAAACGACGCTGCACTTCATTCAACAAATAGTCAATGATTTCGAAGTAAATTTTTGGAAGATCTGATACAGGTTCTAGGGTAGCTGCTATAGAAGGATCATCAGTCTCCTCAACCTAATTGGTGTTCTCTTTGATCTTTATGAAGTGGGCAATTTTAAGTGTAGTCTGTCTGCATTTTCCTTGGCTTCCTTATAGATGGTTTCAAATGCACTGTTCGTTCGTAGGTTTCTCAGAGTGTCATCTAGATAGAATCACGGCTGCTCTTTTAGCTCCAGAAGCAGAAGCTTCAGAATTTTGAAGCACTTTCGCCAGTTGTCCGCAAGGTACAAAAGCACGTATACTGACTATCAGAAAAAAATATCATTCCGAATGTGTTCATTCTTTTCAAATACCCTTTTAGAATTACTTTTTGATCTTTAACGTATTACTGATGTTTCTTTTCCAACGTGATTTGAATTCGTTTGTAGTAGATTGAAATCTGAGATTTTCGCCTAACACCCCAGCTTGTAGGACAAACAGACAGCAAATGTTTATGATTACTTTCGTTGATAGTTTTATAGGGTTCAAGAACAATGTCGGCGTGCACATGTTGTCTATCGTTTTGCAGAATCCAAGTTGATGTTTCAAACGTCTTTCACTATGGCCCGCACGTCATACAAAGATTCGCATTTTCGTGCTACTTCTTGCAATGGAAGATCTAATGCATGATTATTGCAATGAATGTATACAACTTTCGGATGTTGAGTCGAAGTTATCTTCTGCACACCATTCACTCGTCCTGACATGATAGCTGCACCATCATGACACCGTTCGCGTATATTTTCTGCATTCAGGTTAGGTTTCGTTAGAATGTCTTTGATCGTGAATTCTGTTTCCGACTTTGTGCCATGTGGGGTGATCATTTCCATAAATATTTTGTTGGGATTGATGAATCACAGTCAATACAGCGCACACCGAGACAACTGTTCTTTCTTTGAAATATCAGTCTTGGAGTCGGCTATGATTGCATAAAATGGAGACTCTTTAACTTCTTCTACCAAGTCTCCCTATATTGCATGTCCCATAATCTTTAAAATTTCATTCTTTCAATCAGCACTAAGCCAGTTATCCTGTCGATTAATCAATTGGCTGAGAACAGGCACATCAATTTTTCTTTCATCCAGGAGTGACATCAAATTACCCGTACTATGCAAATGTCCACTGATTGCTTGACCACTGCGAGCTAAATATCTAACACTACTACTCGTAGTTATTATAAGCAGTGACTGTCTTCCTTATTCTTGTTTACAAGCTTGGTCTGAAAGGAGAGCTGAAACAGGTGTTCTGGTTCTGCACTCATATCTTAACCCTTTCACTACCACTGGGACATATGTGTTCCACGATACATTCTCAGAGGACCCCTGGTAATTTATCGCATTTTATTGCTATGAACCGATGTTCCACTGGTAAACAGAAGCCTGCTAATGGTTCACAGAATTCTTATTAACATTATCAAATAGACAGTAGTGGAAGTGAACGTGTACAATGAAAGTTATAGTAGAACAGATGAAAGTGAGAAACAATGTGCTAGTGATAAAGCAGTGGTTGCATGTACTGAAATCTGGAAAAGGATGCCGAAATGTAAAATATTTGTAATTATAAATACGACCCAACTGTTTTTTTCTGACAATATAGTATCATAATTGAAAATACAAGATGATCATTCATGTCAATACTACTGGGACATATAGGTCCCACTTAAAAATATCAGAGGGATACATAATGTCCCACCCTTCCCACGTCGAAAAACGAAACGGTGAAAAATGTTTTTATATATATATATTTATTCGTTTGAAAACAACTTAAAATAGCCATATATTAACCCTTTTGGTGTCCCGGCTTTTTGGGCTATTTTTAAGACTTTCAGTCAAGCAGCTACTGCATCGTCACTATTTATCCTAGGATCATGGTTTATACCACGTTCTCTTCAGAATAGAGCTGGCTTTCAAATGGTATCACTTGCATGCCCATACCATATACCAGAAGCGGGGAAAAATGTCAAAGTGAAAATTTCGGAGGGAAAATTTTTTTCTCGAACTTTGGCCCCCCTGGACCCCCCTGTGTGATCGTAACCATCTAAAAAAATCTGATAAATAGTACTTGGTATACTGAATGAGTGTGCCAAATTTCAAGTTTCTATCTTGAATAGTAAGGGCGAGAGAATTTGTACCAAAAATTCCCACAATGCCCCAAATTACCATAAAACACTATGATCTCAGGGAAAAAAATTCCTGAGACATCCCTAATTACCCTAGTACTATAATTTGCCAATCATTCTCTTCAGAATAGAACTGTCTTTCAGGCGGTACCATTCACATGTTTCCATCATGTATCTAAGGCGGGAAATTCCTTAAAAAAGGGATTTTGGGGGCAAAATTTCCCTTTTTCAACTTTTGCACCTCTGGACCCCCCTGTTTTTACGCAGAAATCGGAAAAACTTCTGGTAAATACTACTCGGTGGACTGAAAGTTTGTGCAAAATTTCAATCTTCTACGTGAAAAAATAGGCCCGCCAGAAAAAATTTCCCTACCATGCCCCACTTTTACCCTATACAGAAGTATATTTGGATAAAAATTCACTGAGACAGCCCTAATTACCCTAGAATAATAATTCGACCGTCGTTCTCTTCAGAATGGAACTGCCTTCAGACGGTATGACTCACGTGGTCCTATCATGTATGTAAGGCGGGAAAATTACGAAAAACGGGATTTTGGGGTAAAAAAATCCCTTTTTTACCCCTTTGCTCCTCTGGTTCCCCCCCTGTTTTAGCACTGACATCGGAGCAAAAAATCTGGTAAATACTACTCGGTGGACTGAATGTTTGTGCAAAATTTCAATCTTCTACGTTCAAAAATAAACCCGCCAAAAATATATATACCGACAATGCCCCATTTTCCCTATATAGAAGTATATTTTTAAAAAATTCCCTGAATCATCCCTAATTACCCTAGGATAATAATTCGATCGTCGTTCTCTTCAGAATGGAACTGCCTTTCAGACGGTATGACTCACGTGGTCCTATCATGTATGTAAGGCGGGAAAATTACGAAAAACGAGATTTTGGGGGTAAAAAATCCCCTTTTTTACCCCTTTGTCCCTCTGGTTCCCCCCTGTTTTAGCACTGACATTGGAACAAAAAATCTGGTAAATACTACTCGGTGGACTGAATGTTTGTGCAAAATTTCAATCTTCTACGTAGAAAAATAAGCCCGCCAAAAAATATTGAACATAGGCTTAGAAAATGAGAAAATAAATTTTTCACTTATGACGTCATCACCTCCTATGTCTGGACGCAGGACGGTCTGAAACCACACGTAATGTCTTCTACAAGGCCTCTGGACTTGGAAAACAAAAAAAAATGGACGAAAAAGCTCAAATAGAAAAGAAATAACGCAATGTACCATGAAAAACGCGTATGGTACAAATTGTACCATAGGATCCCAAAAGGGTTAATGTTTCTCATTCCGAACAAAATGGTAGTGAAAGGGTTAAACGAACGACACGACAATGGAGTTCGCATTTTTCATATGCTCTGAATTATTAATCCTACCTTATACATTTTTCCTCCTCACTATAAAACTTACTGCACTCTGCATATTGTTTGTAAGAACATTAATTTAACTTTATGGAAAATGTATTTAGGCCCTAAATATCCTGTTACTCATTTAAACTGTTATATTTTTAAAACTTTAAAATCTCGCTCAACGACTCGTTTCACATTTCAGACTTACGATTACTTAAACAACAATTTTAAAAGAATTTACAGTGTTTTGAGAATGTACACCAATGGAAATAAAGAGAATTTCCAATTCTTTTCCCTAACTCTTTCTATCTAACATGGGGGCAGAAAAAGTGGCCGGTTTCTTGTTTTAAAGAGAAAGATGAATCTAGAATAGAGAATTTTTTTCACATTACTATAAAAAGCAAAATTTAGTTCATATAATCAGTGTTGTGTGATGTTTTTACAATCTGAAAGTGAGGGGGCAAAACGAGTATCTTGCCCCCTTTGAAAATTTTAGGAGGGGCAACTGCCCCCCCCGGTTCCGGCGCCCCTGGTTACGACGAATTTCCCGTTTTTTTGGGTCCCCCCTCGTATAAATAATAGTTTACACGCCTACTTTTCACAATAAATATTTCTTGAATGTTCTTTTCTACTTAACACATTTGGGATTAATACTGATATGCTCGATAAGTGGCTACATATACATACGACAAAGCCACTCCAAGTATTAAATGGACCTATAGTTGAAACATTATTTTAATAAAGCTGGATGTGATACATTACAACACATACTATCAATTAATATTTAAAAATACAACAAAATGTAATTAAATGCCTTATAGTTTCCTGTCTATAATAACCAACTGCTTACCGGTTTAAGTCTTCCGCCATATGCGCAAGCGCATACTCAGTATAATGTAATACAATACTCGTTACCACCTATATATAATCGACATCACTCTATGAAACTACAGCAGATATGGGATCTCCCCGTATGGTAGAACGGCCACATCAGCGTCGTATACAATAACCCAAAAGCAAGAAGATGTAACGTAAACATTAATTGCAATTGGTGAAAATATTTCGATTTTGAAATACAAGAAGCTTTGAGTTAATATCGGAAAAATCGAGCATACAGATGCACAACTTTTTTTTTCACAATGCAGTCCTGTGATAAACTTTTTGAATTAATATTTTGATCATAGACAAAGAAATTGACGGCATTAATGGGGTATTGCCGGACCACTTTGAAAACTGAAAAAAAAGCACCAAAATGTACTGCATTCGGTTATATTTTGTTGGATTACATTAAGTTACCTTAGATGATGTTACTTCACGTTAGGGGCATAAAAGCTACAGTACAAAAATACAAACTAACCTGTGCTAGGTGGCCACTAAAAGAACGAATGGTATCTAACTGAGCCAGGGTAGGAGCGCAGCAGGGGGGCCCCAGCGGAGCGAGGAAGTGTGTCCGAAGGGAGCAGAAGCGTCAACGACGGTGGGTATACGCGTAGCGAGGGCAGTGACAACATGTGGATTTTGGCGATCGTAAAAATTTTAATAGCACTTGTCATTGTTTAATACTTGCAAGCTTCACTTGTTAACATACAATACAGCGTCTGTACACTGTGCAGAAATACATTCCCGTTCAGTTAGAAGTCATTTAACTTCAAAACTGACGCTTGTAGCTAAACTTTTCCAATTTCAAGAAGAAAATCGTGTATAACAGCTTTCTTGTGTTTCCTTTCCTAAAATAAATACTCCGCTAAACAACCCTCGAAGTGCTCTTACTTCTTCTCCAACACCATGCCTTTCGCGCTACTATATCATAACAAATGTACCTCTCCTCGAAATAGTCCTTCCACCTCCACATACAGTGCCGCTTACATCATCAAAAACAACCAACAAAAACAACTTTCTTCACTTTTACTATTTCACTTACTTCACTTTCACTCATTCTTTCTCACACACAAATAAATTCTTCAACTGACCCGGGTAAATTTCCTAAAATTGTTCCGGCGATACAGCACTTAAGTAAAATTGACTATTTTGGACCGACCTCCAAGCTATTAATCTCCTGCACCGATGATATTTTCCTGCCTACAGTTCACCTCACATACAATCAAAGTGGCTCAGCCTTGCGTGAATTTGCCTCACGAAGTCAACAACAAACTAATCAGTCGCGTAAATAATCTTGTGTATTTTATAACGTTTCAGTAACCTCAATATTTAAAACTGTGGCCTATCTTCATCTCAGCTTAGTTAATATTTTCTGGAACCATGACTGGCCCAATAATTAACCAAATCAGAAAATATGTCCAGTAGCCCTTTCTTGAGAGAAAACTTACCACAGAGGGTACATTAAAGTTTTAATGACGTACTTGCACGGGGTACGCCAAAGAAAAGTTTGGGAAACACTGGCATGAACTAATGTTTGTTTAGTTCCTTAAGTAAATACCCATATTGTATAGTAAAACATTTTTTGTCAGGTTTTCCATTCTTCTCTCTGTCTCTCTGACACAAGCTCAGCGAACGAGTAGTCTTTACCATAACTCTCTACCAATCAAATTTTCCCCCATTCTCTCGTGAAAGAATCTCAATCTCGTGTCACAATAATTTAATTTAATAATTTATGATTATAATATCACTTTACCACCACCATAGTCCCTTGCAGTTCCCCGCCAAGAGATCTACTATCCCACTATTATAATTATAATTGTGTTATATTTATTATATACAATATGTACATATGTATACAATATATACAATATGTGTACTCTCTTATTTATATATAATTATCTAACCTGTGATTTGTTTGTCTTCAGATTCGCGGGTACAGTAAAACCGATTCAACACGCGGCGTCCAGTACTTCAACCTTCAACTTCGATGCACGCATTGCATCCCGGGAAGTGACAAATCTAACTTTCAACCCTCTTTGGGCCAACCATTTGAATTTCAACGAAAACGACGTTACACATGTTACGGAGGACCGACATATGAGCACCGTTGGCAAATCGCGCGTCCAGCCCTTAGGTGCTGTGTTAATTTTAACACGGAACGCCAACATTGTGACAACACAATAGAACATTGTCTTTCGATGCGTTGCCGAAACAACGATGCACCTACGTTGAACCACTGTTTTGTTTTCGCTTGTTGGCATCGATGGTTGATGGATTGTCGAATTTGCCGTTGGCATTTTGATAGTGGCTTTGCCAACGATGATTACAAATAGACAACGGTTGGCACACCGTTTGACAACGAAAATGTTACTTGGGCAGTGTCTCTCATTGCAAATCATTTAGGAAACAATAAGAAGAAAATTAGTGACATAATTGTAATTTTTAAAAATTATTTCGAGTGGTGCGCCAAAAGTAAACCTGTATAGCACGAAGTGAGATTTTTATGTAACATATGAAGTCGCATGCAGCTCTACAATAGGTCGGGAAATTACATAAAATATTTTAATGTACTTTTGTTGCTTGAAATATTCTCGTAAGTCATTCTGCATTCTTATTTTACTGGCGCATGCCCAAGTTACCGCGCACTGATTTATATTGGTTGACTGCCGCAGTTGGCGGCACAGAAATACAAAGCTTACGAAGAAATAAACAGAATGAGACTAAATGTGATAACAAGAGTAACAAAATGTTAAAGAAGTCATTAATTAGGCTGATTAATAAGGGAGAAATCATAAGTTAAATTGTGGACTCTGTGTGTTTGTGGATTGATGAGATATGAAGTGAGGTGTCAGTATTATATTAATGATTGGAACAAGCACCCGATTTTTTTAATAGCTAATTAGTCTATACATGTGAATTTAATGATGAACACTGAAGGATAAAATGCATGACTGGACCGAGACCCGAACCTGGGATATTTGGTTTACTGTGCCAATGCGTTAACCACTACGCTACTTATTCCACTGGCTGTGATCTAGTGAAAGAGCATTGACTTCAGCAGTGAAAATGTATGGTTGTTCAGGGAGCGGACTCGGTAGCATCGGAGTTTTAAACACATCGGGTTGATACGCCGAAGGTCCCTGATTCGATTTGATTTCATTATTTGAATTTTAGTTTAGAGTCCCTTTAGCAGCGATTCTATATGGGACCTGGACTACAGTTTAACGTGGAATTAGATCCACATGAGCTAACGCCTGGAATCAAACCTGGGTATTCCACACCAAGTAATGCTTGATTCGAATCTCGATGCAGTGATGCACTTTTTCACCCTTTCTGTAATTGTGTACTAGTTTTAATTCCATAGTGTGTGAGGTAGGAGATTCAAAAACCGAGAAAAACTCGTCAATATACTCCTATTTACTTGTAAAATATAAAAATTGTAATAGATATATTCTTTTCAGTGTTAAATGTAGTTATAGTGAGTTTAATTTAAAAGCGATTTTTTATTTGAGGTAGGTCCTCAAAAACAAGATTTAAAATAAAATACGTTTCTTTTGAAAGGATAGAAGTTTCAAGCTTTAACATTGAAGGGCAGTTTGCCAAGGGCGACGATTTCTTTGTAAATTTGGGAGACCCATTCAAATACAGATATCATCGAGACTTCTCGAACAAAATACAAACTTCTTACACAGAAAGAAGGAAGAATTACAAATGACTTTTCTCAACAATCTGTAAAGTCTTACAAGCTTGCCTCTATACGGAATTTAACTAATATTTTTTGTTGTTGGTTGATTTGGAATGTATTGTCTCGTTCAATGCTGAAGCTGTATGAGACGTGAACCTACAAATTAATATTGGGATCCTAACCACATGAGCTTCCAGCGAGTATTAATTCCTTGTGAACAAGGCTAAAAGGGAGTGTGCGTTAAATTGGGAGATGCATGCTCGATTTTCACTCCCGTTATTTCCTGTATTGTAAATTGGAGTTAATTATCACAGACTTTCCAATGCTCCTATTTTTCCTATATATTTGGGTCTCTTCCTATAAACTCTCATATTTCCTGTATTTTAACTAAACCTCCTATATTTTTGTTCCATTGCTACTTCCACTTGTGAAAATAACATAAGGAAATAAGGTGTGGATGGTGGGAGTGCCTTTTGTTTCCACAGTAGGGTAGTTGAATAGAGACTCGGATGTATTTCGTCCCTTCCTGCTCATTGTCTAAAGATAATTTCATCAAACCATATACTGTTAGCGCAAAAAGGTATTCATACAACTACAAAATGGAACAAAAAATAAACTAGTTTCGCCATATTCATTAAAAAGTTCTTTGCAGTTGTGATTTCAAAGACTTATAACTAATTTATTTAGATGTATAATTACTTTTTGCACTAATTGTAGGCAAATAATTGTAGAATATGTTACACATAGTCAAATCTTACCTTAAAAGCGCCAAATGCAGAAAGTTTACATTTTCGATTTTAGATAATTGTTCCAGGAAGGGTGCAGCGGTATTTCTGCGTCTCCTCTGTAGTGTTTTCAGAATCCCATTGTCGTCTCAGCATTTTCTGTACTAAGAAACTCGTATAAAATTATGGAATGAGATAATTACCCATTTAGTTATATTTAGAGTGGAATGTATGTTCATATAACAATTAATATAATTTACATGTGCATTTTTTATTTTTACATATTGAATGATTGAAATGTTCCTTTTTCACAGCTTCACTCAACCTCCTGTATTTTTCGTCATTTCCTATATTTTCATTAGCATTTGATACCCTGTTATCGCTACAAATAAGTATTCAATTGCGTAACATTTTCGATTAAACATCAGGTGACCAAACATGAACGAGTTGTGCGAGGAAATATGAATAGTGTGTTCCAGCTGATGTGTTTGTTACTTGTGTTTAGTAGGCTAGTTCTATGCATTGTTTAATGTACGAAAGTTCTTTTTACATATGAAAATTTTAATGTTGAGTTAATAAAGATGACGTTGATAACGTAATTTTATAAGTGTATAAATCACAGACCAAATATGGACACATTCTGTATATGTGCTCCATCGTGAACGGATGGGAAGAAATTTATTCGTGGGTGTGTAAAAATTGTTTCACATTTTATTGAAAAGTTTTCTCTCAAAATTAAATTACGTAAAGTATTAGGCTATGTTCTAATTCCATAAGATATTAGACAATTTGATCGCAGGTGTACGGAATATCTTTTATTCGCTTCGATGGAGCATAGTAATATCGACACAGGTTATATATTTAGATATTAGATAATTTTATAGATTTACATACATATGCCTATATTTGTTTTCATGTATGTATGTAAAATTATAAACGGAGATGGTGCAAATCTCTTTGCCACGCCTCTAGTAAATCCATTTAAACTTTTGAATTTCTAAAAAATACACATCTTTGACAGTAAAATATTTTTTATTCCACGATGTATTTTTACATGATACAGTGTGGAAATGCCTCTTCAAGTGTAAAATATTTTAAAATGGAATATATATTTTGTTTAACGACTTTAAGAGATTAACATTTACTTACATAGAAGCTTGGCAAACAGATTGCGACTTTTTGTCTGCAAAAATACGTATGAATTTTTAAAAGTGTGCTAGCATTGAGATGTGAGTACAATTGGCTTTAACTTACTTGAAATAACAAGTTCTCAATATTGCTTACAGTCTCGATAATTTTTGATACAATGCTTGAAGTTTGTATCGTCTATTACTCATGAGTTCAAGTTTAGAGGGGATTTCAGTTTGAAAAGGTTATTATCCAATAATGTAATCATCATGGAAAGAAAACCGTGGAAAAGGGATGCAGGACTTTCGTAAGTAGCATTTGAATCCAATAGAAGATGGTGGAATTCCTTGCTAGAACCAGTATAAAATCCACATAAGCATGCTAGAATTTCTTGGTAGAACTAGCATAAAATCCACAAAAGCATGGTATAATTTCTTGCTAAAACCAGAGTAACACGCTTGAATTTCTTGGTGGAACAAGCAAATAAATCCACGAAACCATGCTAGAATTTCTTTCTAGAAAAAACAAAATCCAAACAAACATGCTAGCATTTCTTGCTAGAACCAAAATATAATCCACCAAATTATGCTTGAACTAGCATATAAATCCACCATACCATGATAATATATCTGGCTGGAACCAGGTAATATTCATCACATAAATCTTCATTATCCAGCAACACTTGCTGGAAGTTGTTCTAATACCAGAAAAATTTTGGACTTTTTCGCTAGTCCAGCAACAAATTTTGCTGGAAATCTTTTCTGGATAGTCTGTCATGCTGGACCAGCAATAATTTTTCAGTAGAAATTTGAACCTGGGCAGTTTCAGTTTTGTAGTCCATTCAACAGGACTTTAATTGTTCAATAAACATTAATTTATTTCAATGACGTACTTACTAACTAAGGGGTATACATTTACCTCTTCTGTGGATACGTATTTAAACATTTAAGGACAAAGCTCTTTGAAACTCATTCTGTTAATATGCGACTCTGACTCATAATAAAATAAAAATCAATTAATATATGAGAGAATATTAAATGCACTAAACAGTGCTCATTTTGTACTATCTATGACGGGGACAACGCGCTTGAAATAGTAGGAGGGTAAGTCACAAGAAAGAAAGAAAGGATAGTGAAGCCTCCGCAACACACCTTGTTTCCTGTTTAAATTATTTAGATCGTTTTTCATTACTTAATGTAATGTTAGTTTAAGCGCTAAACAGTGCCTTGGCAAATGCAAAAAACTTTATTTAGTTAGAGAAAACACTCAAAGTTTTTAACCCAAAGAAAATCGTGAAAAAAGAAAAAGAATTTTAAGGAGTTCCATCTTTATCAATACAATTAAAAGGTATTTCTACAATACACTGGTGCAAATCCTAGGGTTGAGGGTACATGTACCCTTCAATCTTGAACTGAGGGGACTGTCCGCCCCAAAAATCCCATTTGAAATGCGTTTTTAGGGAGAAATATGATGATTTGTGTCCGATTGCCGCAAAGGAAAGTGAGATGAAATTCATATTCCCCCAGAAAAAGCCTCAATTCTGCCCGCGTCCCAATGATGAAGGCAACTCTGATCCTCCATAGCATTGTTTTTTCAAATTCATAAATATTTTGAATATCGCTTAAAAAACATTATGGGAATTACCTAAAGAGAGACCTGCTAATACAGAATCTCTGCAAGCTTCTAAGATGGTTAAGGGTGAGTTTTTGTGTGGCCTCTAGTAACAAACAAGGAACACTTTCTTACCTTACCAACTTCAACCGAAATAATTTCACAATTTCTAGTTAGGTTCTAGCGTACATTACTGATCCATTTTTACTCACACAAATTATAACATCACAAACCCGAGAAGATTCAGGATCCTTTCTACATATGTTAAAATGAGATGAAAATGGAAGTTCTTCGTCTTGTACAAAGGCGTTCAATAACGAATCGGTGAAAACGAGGCAGCCGTACTGTACTAATTCAGTTTTGTGAATTTCCCAGTCCGTTAACTAATTTTTTATACTCCTAATATGTTGATAATAAACATAAAGGTCAACACTGCTTTTTAATGGACCAGTATTTAGCTGAATGCCACAACTGAGAAGGACCAAAAATAATAAATGAAGATTCATGACAGTAGGTGAGAGATGTTCATTTCTTCTGCAAGTTCGCCGAGCAGTAATCAAGACACATAAAAAAATTAGATGCGAAGAGAGAGCACTAAAAGCAAATTCTCTGTGACTCATATTCCAATCAGAAATTTCACACTGAGCTCTACATATTTTCGGAGCTCTTCATCTGGGGGCAAAAGCACAGGAGGACCAGCACATAATATTTCACACCACTGCTAGTTGTAGCAACAATGCCAAGTTACAGATGAGACACATTCTCCGCATCGTGATCCCAAATAAAAGGAAAACACAAAGAAACGAATTAGACAATTATGATCAAGGCGCTATTGTCTAGTAGTTTGCGTGGACGCAACGCTTAATTTGCGGAGACTGGTGCAACAGTATAGGGTCTTGCACTTTTCAGTGGTGGATCTACGCCAGGTCAGGGGGGCTAGTACCCCAGTTTTTTGAGTGGGAAAATAATTTAAGCTTTAATCTACACATTTTTAAAGCTTATTGTAAATCCGTGATATACCTATCACAGTCTGGGTTCTAGCTTCCCGTTTTACCTTCTAGATCAGCCACTGCACTTGTTTATATTATTTTCACAGTGAGAGTAAAAGCAGTCGTAGGCAACAAGAAGTTATTTTCTGCAATGAGTGAAACGTCCCAAGTATATATATATCCCGTCTTCAATCTAATCTCACTACTACAACGGAAGTGGTAGAAATCTACTACCACTTTCGGTTTCAACATTAATTGAGAAAATATCGTGGCACATAAACCACTTATTCACGTGTGTACGCGTGTCGCAATATAGGTGTATGTTTGCCATTAAACTCAGTACAACCAGAACATATAAAGTAGGGATGGCCATATTTTCCGGAAAAACGGAAAACGGAAAATATTTTTTCCGGAAACCTGAAAATCGGAAAACGGAAAATTCTCCGGAAAATCGGAAACGGAAAATTTTCCGGAAAATCGGAAGGCGGAAAATTGGAAACGGAAAATTTTCCGGAAAATCGGAAACGGAAAATTTTTCGGAAAATCGGAAACGGGAAATTTTCCGGAAAAACGGAATTTTTTTCGGAAAAACGGAAACGGAAATTTTCCGGAAAACGGAAAATTTTCCGGAAAATGAAAATGTTCACTTGGAATAATGACATTGGTCGTCTTACATTAAGAAATATAACGAAAAATGCTACGCGAAAACAACCTGTAAATGAGGCAATGCTCTTTACCATCTAGTGCTAAAGAAACGCAACTCAAACTTAACATTGGACAGGAGAGAAAAGATCGAGTAAATCAGCGACGAAACATTCCTTCTTCCTACATCTATTTGTACACTTGCTTAATCATGTACTTTTTTGTTTGCGTGAGGGCTTGCAGATCATTCGTTTGCACCGGGAAATTCCCATCATGCGTGTGTTTCGGGGAATCCCCGATTTTGCGTGTACCTGAGGGCAGAACTCTGGCAGTAGAGCTGGCAGTGTGTTATTAATACAACTGGTATGTTTATATTCCAACCATTTCTTCATTGCTTATCGTGATCACGGTGATCTATCAAGGTCACAGATCCTGGGGGGCCGGGGGCAGCCCCCTCAAAGTTCATGTGGACCCCGCATTCTATTTATAAATATACAATATTTTGCACAATTTGAATTCAGTTTGTCTTAAAACCCTCATATATACCTTCTGCATCTGAATGGATCCCCAAAGTTACAGAGAAATTGGCGCCCTAGATTGATTCTATAGAATCCACACGCAGTAGTATTGGCGGGAGTACACTACGTATTCCAACTGAGCTCAGGCGTTAGAACATCGGATTAACATTCAGAAGGCCGATGTTCGATTCGAGCACCCTATCGTCCCGATGTTTTTTTTTTCTGTAAGTTTATTACTCAGTTACATCCGACCTGTGCCATAGACTTTTTAACCCTAAGATAAATTCAATTCTACTGATGTAATTCAATTTTACACTTTACCCTAGTGTTACCATCTTGCAACTATAAGCGTCACAAATTCCAAATACCGGTACTATTGAGATAAATACCATAGTATGTAGCACTACTTGAAACTAGCGCAAGCTATTCATATAATGATCTATTCCACATAATTCTCTTCGTAACTTTTTCCGCTACTTTCTCTTAAACTGAAGGACGATTCCACCTAGTTATCGATACATCAATTCAGTTCTCAATGCTGACTTATTATCTATGATTCTGTATGCATTTGAAAGTTTTTCTTATTATTAGAGCAACCCAAAAGCATACAAAAGCATAAAAAGCATAATAGCCATTTACACATATGGTTGGTACCTTGAACATGGCTGTGGCTGTCTGAGGGTGCAGAAGAAACTAATTTTAAAAGCATAATTTTAGAAAATAAAGCATAAAACATAATTTAAAAGATATAGCACAATTGTTTAAAAAATCTCTTTAACTTCAAGTTTAACATATTGTATTAATATTTTTAAGAAACAATATTTACAGTGCAAAATCATTGAGAACATAACAATGCAACAATGAAAAGCTTATCTTTATTTTTGTAAACTTTTTGGTCTAATCTTTTGACGTGGAGAAAAGAATAAAGGACAAAAAGAAGAAAACTTCCACCAACAATGAATAGTACACAAGAACTCCACACTATAATGTTATGTGTACCTCTTGAAGTTGAGCACTTTCTGTACTTATTGGTGGCATCTTTTACTTTCCCTTTCTGTATATATGCACCTCTAAGGCGCACACAAGTGATTAAAAAAAAAACTGACTCGAGTAAAGCCTCTCTTTACAGTGCATTAGGTAGAAAGTTCATTAAATATGAAAGAAACTGGTTGCATAAAATATTAATAAATAGATCAAGATATTTAGAATATTTAATGTATAGTAAATATTATACGTTATACACGATTGATGTAAAACAATGATTGAAATTAATAATAAAGCATAATTTGGAAAAAAATAAAGCATAATGTGGGTGTCTCTACTTATTATTCTACATTCATGTTTTGTTACTAAATTGTGAACTCCTAATGCAATCAAAGTGTTTTATTATTATTATTATTATTATTATTATTATTATTATTATTATTATTATTTCATAAACGTAGATGATAATCTAGGTGCTGCTACTTCTATATCTCAGATTATCGCTTCACCTGGCGCACGCTCAAATGCATCTAAAGTAACAGAAAGATCCCAGAAAAAATGTTTTACAAATAAGGGAACATAGTAGTACGTAAGAAACAGAAAAGAATTCTGTCTGATCTCAGAGACCCTAAACCTTGTTCTTCCGCAAGACCAGAGATGCTTGATAGTAAAATAAGTAATACGGTACCAAAGAATTCTTCTTCCTTAGTCTTTCGTTGAAGCAATTCGGTTTCTTGAATTTATGAATGAAGTAGAACCAAGTTACCACTCACGATCCAGGCAAACTGTAACATGCCGTATTGAGGCCTTGTTTTCTAAGGAGAAGTGTGGCTGCGGAATCGATTGATTTGACAACAGATAGCTGGGCTTCGCAGGCTACGGAAAGTTATACTACAATCACAACCCACTATATGCTTCCATCTAAGTTCAATAAGTTCAGTCCTTCAAATAATTGAAATAGAAGTGAGGCACACAAGGGTAAACCTAACTCAGCACTTAGCCCATGTTGCAGAGTAGTGGAATATTTTAGATAAAATACATGCAATTGTCTATGACAATGCTAGTAATATCACAAGTGCGCTACGAGAACTTCCGTATGCAAGCATATGTTGTTTTGCTCAGACCCTAAACTCTCTATAATTAAGGGACTTGCAATAGAGAAAATCGAGAAAATGTCGGATTGTTTCCCACTTTAAATATAGTACGTTGGCAACGTCAGAACTGGAAAAACAGTAAAGGTTATTAGGATTGGAAGTACATTTCCTTATACAGCAAGTTAATACTCGGTGGAACAGCATACATGAAATGCTTGAGAGATTGATAGAACAAAGAAGAGCTCTTAACAATGAATTATCAGATAGAAATGTAACAAAGACGTCAGATTGCAAGAAATTTAACCCTTTAAGGATGTTCAAAATTTTAGACTTTCACTCAAACAGCTACTGCTTCCTTACTATATATCGTAGGATCATGGTTCATACCTCGTTTTTCTCACGATAGAGCATACTTACCAACGGTACCACGTGTCGGTATCATAAACCTTAACCGGAAAATCGAAAAAACGGAATTTTTCTGAGAAAATCACCCCTTCGTAACACTTGCGCCCCTCGGGCCCGTCCCCGGTTTCACGTAGGGATCTAAAAAAATTGATAAATACCCAAAGGTAGGTCTACACATAATCCTTATGCAAGTTTCAATCTGATATCTTGAAAACTAAAGGCGTGAAAAAGTTTTGAAATTTGCCTTAAGAAAAAAGTCACGTCCCTTCGCAACACTTGGCGCCGCCAAGTTGACTATCCGGTTCCAAAACGCATCTGCGGTGTTCTTTGGTCCATCCTTGACTTGAAAAATAATAAAAAAAATCCCGGCTTAAATACCTGTTATAGAACCTAAATAAGCGGTCAAAGACGATAGTACGCCATGGTATATAAATATACCAGAACTCTTTAAAAAGTTAAATATCCTACAGACTAGGGATGACTACATTTTCAGGGAAAACGGAATATAATTCTTCCGGAAACTGGCAAATTAGAAAGACGGAAAATTTTCCGGAAAAACGGAAACGGAAAATTTTCCGGAAAATCGGAAGACGGAAAATTTTCCGGAAAAACAGAGACGGAAAATTTTCCGGAAAATCGGAAGACGGAAAATTTTCCGGAAAATCGGGAGACGGAAAAACGGAAACGGAAAATTTTCCGGAAAAACGGAAAACGGAAAATGTGATTTCCGGAAACCTGAAAACTCTTTTTCCGGAAATGGCCATCCCTAATATAAAGCAGTAGGATCACGTGTATACCACGCGAAGGTGTTTTGTGATGGCATAAATATGACTGTGATGACTGAGCGCATATGGGTGAATTCATCCTCCCCGAGGAAAATATTCAATTCGCACACTGATCCTTCTTCGTTTTTAAGTACCAAATTTCACGTAAGTTAATCTCCACTTTGAGCGGGTTTGCACATCCAGACCCCGAACTACGAAAACATTAACGCTCACTCCGACCTAAATCATTTCATGTATTCTAGGAGGTAAAATCGAATGTGATTTATTCTAAAAATACTTTTATACATTACAAGAGCTGTAACGTCCAAACATTCACTGAGAACTCATAATCATATCGGAATAAACAAAAGCGAGCATGGAACTGTAAACTGCTTTTACAAAAGTCAAAAGAAGGCCTGCAAAGGCATATGAAATGGTCGAGTGGTTTGGGTCGATACTCTATCAATCACATGGGTGCGTGTTCAAACCTAGTAGGAAGTTGTTTCTTTTTTAAGTGTCTTCTGTATTCATCCGGAGGCTGAAAAGATTTCTTCGAGTAACTCATTGGGAACTTCTTTTGTTTCAAATTCGATTAGAACGGAACGTTATATGAATTGCAAGTCGAAAATCCATAGCTGAAAACATAGTATTAAGTATGTTCACAATTACATTATTATCCTCTGATTTGTAACGAAAACTATATATAAACAATTGTGATTTCAGAAAATTACCTCGAGCGGATCTTCAATATGCGGATGGAGGGCATACCTCTAAATTACTGATAGTCTATATTAAGCACGATCGATGATGTGGTCCCGAAGGCAGAAATTTCTTAGCTCGAGAGGGGTCTCAAACTCTCCCTCAGATCACACCTGAAATCATCACTGCTTAGTTTTTCCTAACAAATATAATATTAAATTTGTTTCTCTTTCTACATTTTGAAATGATAAAATCATAACATACAGAAAATTATAATAAAATCAAAAAATTAGGATACTAATCACGATAAAATTATTCCCTAAGTAACCAATTTTTGGTCGGATTAGAACTCAAATATTGTCTTCGGATTGCACCTAAAAGTAAGTCCTCCTTATATAATCCTGACTGGAAGCCACGTTTAACTCCAACTAATTAATCAATATTTATAGGAATATATTTTTATTTTACTATTTTTACTATTCAATATTATAAACACTTAATTTCCAAAGTCAAAATCTCGAAAATGAATATTGGACTAGTGCAGGCTCGCAAATAAATTATCATTTATTATATACGTATATTGATGTCTATTCGAAATTCTATTTAATCGAATCCGACAGAAACACAGAAGAAACATCGAGAACAGGTAAACAGGGAGATAAAAAGTATTCTACTTTGTGGGGACTCGAACTAAATTCGAAAAGTGCTTTACAAGCAGAACGCCTTAGAACACTTTTCTTTTGTCTCAGTAACTTATTTGAAGTACTTATTACTAATTTTACTTGCTTTACTCGTTTAACTGGCTTTTCCAATCACCTACAACGACAGCGACACAAACACAGAAACATCGAAGACACTTAAATTAGAAAGAGTCTTCCACTGGGAATCCTACCCGAAACCCCGTACATCAAAGGTGTAGATCACCTACTAGATCAGCGGGAATGGCAACCACTCGGCTATGGTAACAAGTGATTCTATCAAAGGCCTCTAGTAGCAGTTCTTCTTACAGAATAACATGTATTTTCTGTTGCCTAAAATTCAAGCTTAATTTACTTTGATGTAATATATCTATAAATTTGTTTTATGAACACGTTATTCGATTACTTTAACGAATGATATGTGTTGTTGATATAAGGTATATTATACACTCTTTCACAAATATTATAGAAAGTATGAGGGTTATTTTTGATATTTCATGGAAATTTACTGGTGCATGCGGAGTATACAGAGAGTTTAATTGAAAGTGGAGGAAGGAAATGATAACACATTGTTAGAATGTCTCGCTCGCAAACTGTAGTTCCAAACCGGGAGGTGCGCATCCTCCTCCTGGGGAGGTTCGAAGTGTTTACGGAGTTCATTCGTTTGGTTATATTTCTTGAATGATTATACACAATATCCAGTTCCATCTTCTACCCATTTGGAAGTGATAAATCGTAGTATAAATTGACTGTCCTCCACACACAGCGATTGTTGCTTTTCCAAGATTACAAACTTATATTTTTATTACTTTTTAATTCAATAGAATATAAAAGCTTCAATTGGAGGGGTTAAGATCCACTCAACGCCTGACTCTTCTATACGGCACTGCCTATACTGTAACTTTCAAGTTAGAATCGAAAAATAGAGACATGTGACCTACTAAATATTTTTTTGGTTCATTATACGTTTTCAGAAACATAACGTCCACAATTACAATGACAGTAAATGTTAAGTAGTTGATTGTAAATCTTTGCACTTTCATTTTCCCTCTTTGTTTTGAAATAATCCTGAGAAATTTAGTAATAGATGGTTAAGAATTCGAAATACTTCGTATAGTTTAGAAATTATTACCTGACTTTAGTTTTGTATGGAACGAAATGTCTTCTTAGGAAATTCCTTGTTGCTTTGTTTTTCATCGTATACAAAGCATTGGTTTTATCGCTGTGAAGTATAAAGAACGGCTAAAATGTATTTTACGCTTATCATTGAGTAAGGAATAACCAGTTTAATACTTGTGCAAGTTCTCACTAGTCAACCGTACTCATGAAAAATAATAATTAATATTGTTATTACTGCACTATATGAAGAATAAAGAAAGTAAATTACACCACATTGTTCTCGAATTCGAACTCAGCTATAGAAGTGACAGTAAACAAAATTTGTTTTATTCATTTGATTTGAGATAATATTTGAAACTAGAAATTAAGCATAAGAGGAAAACCATCGCAAAAAGAACAAGAATAAAATTGGACAAGGCAATAATACACATCCGAGATGTGAAATAAAATTATTAATGATCTGAAATGAAAGTAAAATTGGGCATGATATACGAGTAAGGAAAGGAAGTTAATGTGTTGCGAGGAACGTTCAAAGTAAATTCACAAATAATTTTTCATGATATACTACTTTCCCTTTAAGTTTTAACGAACTAATAAGTAAACAAACAAAAGAAAGGAAGGGAGAAGGAATGTCTTGCTCTTGAAAAATATAATAAATAAATGAAACCTAAATGTTTACACAAAAAATAACACCACCACGTCATTATACCACGTCTTAAAAGAATTACTTCACAGCTTATTTTATCCACGTTTTCTGGTGTTTCGGAGCGAGCCTTGTTCTGATCTTTAAATGGTCGCTACGCCCCCTACAGGCCACATTCAAGCGAGATATTTTACATGTGAAGTATCCTCGGTTTGACCTTTTATACGATATATAACACATTGTTACACCTGTATAAACTTGTTTGTGATGGAGACTGCATTATACATTTTAGCCGTATCGTTCACTATTAACGTTAGGCTTACAAGTTAGGCCTAACGAATTATAATTTTTCCCTATATGTAAACTCTTACCAAAGCCAATTAGTACCAAAATGTAAATATGAATATTTACTTTAATATAATCTAGAATTTCAAGTAAAAGATGATATAAACAAAAACATTTATAAAATATAGAACAATGAACAAACACTCAATACATCATAGCAAAAACTATATAATTTGAATTTAAACAATCCACATAATACTGTCTCATTTTATCTTGTTTAAAACATTTTCACTTCGACATGTGTGTACTTATTGCAGCACCTATTTCCCAACACACATGTATATCCCCACGTACCACTTCAAGTACTTCCCTAGTAAGTCCCAATATGACTGAGGTTGGGTTATGTTCTGTGCCCATTCCATTCCTCTGGCCTTGCGAGTTTTAGTCAGGATAATCACCCTATCGGGTCTTGTATAATGTAGACCAGCCCTCAATAATCTTATCCTTATTGTTTCGTGAGAACAATTATATTCTCTGGCTTTGTTCAAGAGAATCGACAGACGTGTGGCGTAGAGGCCTGTAGATTACTTCTGTAACTAAAGTTTGATCATGAGCTGCAGTTGTCACTTTAGGCCTTCCACTTCTTGACTGAGACCTGAACCATTCACCACCTTCTTCATGTTGTTGAATTCAGTTCTTAACTATTTTCTTGTCACAGCCCAGATCCCTAGCTAACTGAGGCACTGTTTGTTCCATTGTTGCTCGGTTTATGATTTCCCTCCGCAGAGCAACTGACAGTTCTGCACAGCATTTAGAGAGATGCATTTTGACAACCTGTTAGAAATTTGCGTTCTGACTCGTAATAGAAATGTAGGTAAAGTGTGTCTTTCCTTTTCTACTGCGTATGCACCAGTGAATTTTCATGGAAGATCATAAATAATCCTGATATTTGCTTTTATATTTATAAACGGATACGCAATAGTACCTATATCAACAACATATATCACTCTTCAAAACAGCGTAAACATAGTACAATTTCAATAGACATATTACATCAGGCAATTATATTCTTAAACTTTAGATAATGCAAAATAAATTTCATACTGTAATAAAAGGTGCAACATGAAACAAGCTTACTACAATCGCAACTTGTCACAATAGTTAAGTGGGTTAAGCTATTGGGCTGTACATTGTGATGCATTATTCAAGAGTAGTTCGAATTAGCAAGAAAATCATATGCTAATTCAAATATTTAGTTTTTATTGGAGTACAAATTACATACGTGTCAATTAACGTACGATAGACCTTACAAACAGGTAAAGTGCTACTTCGGACAATCTGAACAAATACATAAACTGTGTTTAAAACAAAGGACTCCCTCACACTGTACACATGAACATTTTGTTTTCCAGTCTCTTCGTAGGGGACACAGCTGGTAACACCACTTTCATTCGTGTTGTCTACTATAATTTGTAGCGTCGGTGATGTTTAATTGCCATGCGCCTAATACGTCGCTGACACGGATATTCTTTGGGGCTCCCTTAACTCTTGCAAACTGATCACTGCATTGTTGGCACTTGTACGAACCTGTGCACAGAGCGTTCTGCTCCACTTGAACGTTTTGTTCTTTCCAAAGAAATCAGCTGTAGAATGTGCAGAGACTTCATCTTCTTCCTCACTGATCTCATTTTCCTCTGAGTTTGATGCTTCATCACATTCAACAATACCGTCAGACATTTCCGATTAAAACGTTAATTCATCTTTATTTACATCACTGTCTATTACGTCATCCACCAGAAATTGAATTTTATCATTACTCACAAACGTATCCCTGGTCGTTGCGCATCAATTGAAGCACACTTTTCGAAAAGGTAACATATAAAAGGCGTGAAACTTTGTCAGGAAATGTTCACTGCAGTCAGGAGAAAAATTTACGTTTACACTCTGGTGAACTTTCACAGATCCATTTGCAAATACAACTACTCTAAACTGAGACACAGCACAGAATAAATTAGAAGTCAAGGCGATAACTGAGTCATCTTTCGCGAACTAGAGAATACCGAAAGTTTCAACGCTAGGTGTTGCTTCGTTTCGAAAGTACGTGTAGAATAAATTCGCATGGGGTCTATGACACCCACCAGAGTAGTTAATGGATATATTTTTCAAGCTTAGTTTAGAAGAAAGAGGGAAAATGAAAATGCAAAGATTTACAATAAACTAGTTAACATTTAGGGAAAAGTAGGATAAAAACGGGTGAGTGGATAAAAACTGGACCTAATTTTTTTGGCTATATTAGTGCACTATCTGTCGGACAATGCATTGAATTAATTGCAAACAGCCGCCATGTCATTCTTAGTTTAAGAGAAAGCTGAGTAAGTGGCCCCTTTGTTATTGGCGATGTTTTGAAGAATTTGTGTAGAAAAGTTTTGATTTTGTCTCCCATCGATAATATACTGCTGTTCCTAACCACTGAAAGATTGACTTATTAAGTATACAACATATAATAATAACTTTTCCCGCTGTTATTTCATGTCTTGAATCAGGATTTTTATGCTGTTTGAGAAGTGCTGAACCTGTAGTTCTGAATAATGGCGTAGTTGGATAAAACCGGGACATCAACAGTCGGACAGAACCTGGTAGTACAATGTAAGTCTGAGAAAATTAGATACAGTGTCTTAACTGTAAAGGACGGACACACGAAGCTTGTAGAAATGTGGAGAAATATGATGATACTTTTATTTGTGATTTTTGTTCTTAGATTAAAGTTATTTTTCTATGTTATTGGTCTAATATAGTCTAGCCCCCTATATTTTCCGTACTTTTTAAGCTCACATATTTTTTCAGTTGTATTGATTCTTACTGTACTAGTTCTTGGAGTAATTACATATTTTTCTTGTAAAAGAAAAGTTTTTTATAATTATTTTATATGTACCCGGTTTTGTCCGGCCTGGTTGAACAAACCCGGGTTTTGCATACCCTTTAAAAAATGCGTTTGATCTCGAAATTTACCAGCTTTTTCACTGAAAATAAACTTTTGTGTCAATAAAAAGATCTATTTAGGATTTAAAAACTAACTCAAGCTATACTATCCATATAGATGCTGAGGAACAAGCAAAAACATTTTGGGTACCATTTTTGTCCAACTTTCCCCTACTGTCATTGTATTTGTTAACATTATGTTTCTGAAAAAGTGTAATTAACCAAAAATATGTTTAGTAAGTCACACGTCTCTATTTTTCGATTCTAACTTGAAAGTTACAGTTTAGACGGTGACATCGGAGAGTCAGGGGTTTAAAGGAAGTTTTAACCCCTCCAATTGAAAGTTTTATATTCTTTTGAAATAAAAAGTATTTACGTTTATTATCTTGGAAAAGCAACAATCACTGTGTGTGGAGGACGGTGAATTTATACTACGATTTATCACTTCCAAATGTGTAGAAGATGGGACTGCATATTTTGTATAAACATTCAAGAAGTATAACGAAATGGAGGGACTTTATAAATCCTTCGAGCCTCCCCAGGAGAAAAATGCGTGTCCCAGGTTTGGAACTACTGTTTGCGAGCGAGACATTCTAACAGTGTGTTAAAATTTCCATCCTCGACTTTCAATTAAATTCTCTGTACACTGCGCGTGCACGAGTCAATTTCCATGAAGTATCATAAATAACTCTCATACTTTCTATAATATTTATGAAAGAACGTGTAACTTAATCTATATGAACAACATATATCATTCGTCAAGGTAACGAATAACGTTCATAAAACAAATTTATAGATATATTACATCAAAGTAAATTAAGCTTGAATTTTAGGCAATAGAAAACGCATGTTATTCTGTAAGAAGAGCTGTTACTCGAAGCCTTTGCTAGAATCACTACTTGCTACCATAGCCAAATGGTTGCCATCCCCGCTGGTCTAGTGGCTAGCACGTAAGCTTTGACGTACGAGGTTTCGGGTTCGATTACCAGTGGAAGAGCGTTTGTGGTTTTTAGGTGTCGTCAATGTTTCTGTGTTCGTGTCCCTATCGTTCTAGGTGATTGGAAAAGCCAGTTAAACGAGTAAAGCAAGTAAAATTAGTAATAAGTATTCTAAGTAAGTTACTGACACAAAAAAGTGGTCTAAGGCGTTCGGCTTGTAAAGCACCTTTCGAACTTAGTTCGAGTCCCCACAGAATACAATGCTTTCTTTTTCTCTCTGCTTTCCTGTTCTCGACGTTTCTGTCGGATTCCATTAAATAGAATTTTCTAATAGAGACTAATATACGTATATGATAAATGAAAATTTATTTGTGAGTTTGCACTCCTCCGATATACATTTCCAACATTTTGATTTTGGAAATAGTTTTTATAATATTGAATAATAAAAATAGTAAAATAAACATAAATTCCTATAAATGTTGATTAATTATTTCGATTTAAACATGACTTTCCTCTCAGGATTATATAAAGAGGACTTCCTTTTAACTGCAATCCGAAGAAAATATTTGAATTTTAATCCGACCAAAAATTGGTAACCTAGAGGATAATTTTATCGTGATTGATATTATATTTTTTGTTTTTATTATAATTCTCTATACGTTAGGATTCTACCTTTTCCAAATGTAGAACGAGAAATAAGTGTAATATATACTTCTACCATACTCACAAGAACTGATTCCATGAAACCTTTTCACCCCAGTAAGAAAATAATACAAACTACGATATTGATCTAATTTTGAACCAAATTCAAACATTGAAAATATTATGCCATCATAGGAAGTCCATGTTTCTTTTAACTGCCTCAAAGAATGTTTGTAGTTTCTAATTTGCGTTTTTCGCTTTGTTTGTAATCTTTCATTTCTCTAATTATTTTTGTTTCCTTTTCCTCAACTTCGTGCGATGTAGGTTTATTTTATTATATTTAATTTTACTGTTTTTGTTTGTAGCTTTCTATATTTAATTTGCTCCATTGTCACTTTGTAATTTAAAACAATGATTGAAATTAACAAAAAAGCATAATTTGCAAAATTATAAAAGAAATCGGCCACCGTCTATCAATTAAATCAGGAGATAATCGAGCAAAAAGTTTCCTGATTCAACGCATAAGCATAGCCATTCAACGTGGGAACGTATCGGCTATAATGGGAACGTTACCCACTAGTAAAGAGCTAGAAGAAGTCTTTCTTCTGTAATTGCGGAGAAGGGAGGTTAGGAGAAAAAACAAACATTATTGGTGCATCAATTTATGTAGCAACCGAGCAAGGAATATGGAGAGACAGCTCACAGTCCATAAGTTTATATATATAGAAAAAAAAAACAGCATGAATGCTGTACCGTACGTCAAGACAGTGACATAACATGACAGGTTGGAGCCTTTGAAAGCAGAAGATTTAGTAGTACCTGCCGAACATCATGAGAACAAAGTACCGAAGAATAGATATTTACTGTTTCATTTGAAATTTTCATTATAACAGTTTTTTTTAATAAAAAAAAAATTTGCAAAAAATAAAGCATAATGTGTTTTGCTCTAGTAATCGGTATATATATGTCAGAACTACGTATCTTTATGTATCTTATCGCCTCGACGAGTCTTATTCATACACAAGATTTCGTGCAAGATGTATGATTATAAAGACGAAATAAAATGAAATGAAATAATATGTTTAATACGACAAGGATGAGGTGACGAAAAATTATGATAAAAAAATGTCCACGCTGCTACACAACGGTGCTCTACTTTCGGAAGCTTGAAATCTCCCCGACTAGTAGGAGAAATTCTGAGAATTCCGTAACTCTTCTAGAAATTCTGAGAATTCCGTATCATTTCTAGACATTTCAATTTCCCTGGCTCTTCCAGGATATTTCGCTTACCTCGCCACCATGTATTGCAAGTAATACAAATCTCCTCATAAGAAAGAGTAACCAAAAGTTTCCTGATTTTTTTAAAAAATTTTTAACGGGATCCTTCTTTTTCTCATTTCATTTTGTTTGATCCTTCCTTATTTTTTTATTTCTGGTCTCGAAGAGGGGTCCGGACCCCCCGGACACCCTTGGCTACGTGCCTGATGGGAAGTTTACTTTAATTATGAAGTGACAGTATAGTAATACGAAAATAATATTCACAAAATACAAAAGAAAACCAAGAAATTCAGTTTACCCAATGGAAATGAGCAAATTTAAATTTTCTCAATTGTGTAGTTCATCCTTATCTAATAGAAATTGGAGTCAGATTTCCTTCACCGATAGGCTACCATTTAAAGTATCAGGTATTCCAAGGATGATAAGGTTTCGAAATTCCAGAAGTTCCAATTCCTTGTCCCGTTACTTCATCCAGAAACTTTCTCATTTTTATACTGAAATATATTTTTCAGTGGTTGAAGGATATGTTGTTTACTTTTCTTTTTGTTTAATCTATTCCTGGTGCTGGTTTTCATTTTGGCTGATTTATGTATTTCTGTTCAGTAATGATGGAAGTGAAAAAGATGGAATCGGTTAATTTTATTATTGTTTTAAAGTCTGAATTTGTTTTCGTAGTCTTTTTCTTTCTTTTCTTTTCATTTAGTTTTTCACAACTGTGTTCATTAAGTGTATTGACTGATAACTTGTGGTTTTGTTCAAATGTTATCAACTCTTTTTCTGTGTACAATTCACTCATTTCTATTTCTTTCTGATCTTTCTTATCAATGATATCAACGATAACTTGTCATAATTTACTTGCATTACTTTTACATTGAGAAATTTCCTTTCTAAAATAATCCGTTTTTACTTCTCTTATCAATTTTGTTATCTTGTTTCTATATTTTGTTAGCAAAAGTTCTTTAATTGTATGTTTTTATCTGTTACGTATAACTATTCGATCAAGTTTATCTCTTTCTCGTATAAGAATTATTAATCAGTTTGTTATTCATGGTATTAGCTTTTGAAGTTTACTATTTGCGTTTTTGATGTCAACTTTTACACTTTTCTTCGTACATGATTTAATATTATGGATAAAATTGGTGATTTCACACGAAAACACAGTAATGAGTTTCCCAGTCATATTTCTTTAAACTTCTTACTTAAAAGTTAGTAGTTGTTATTAGTTGGACAACATATTTTATTTTGTTTCCATAGTGTTATTAATACATCTATGCTTGTAAGATAATGTTCTTTGATTGTTGTTTGAAGTATATGTGATACATATTTTTGCGGTATTTTATGATTTAAAAGTGTGACTAATGCAACATTATTTAAATACGTATCTGTATTTTCACGATGCTTTTCTTTTAGTATATCAAAATTAATACCTCTAATTAGTAAAAAAAAAAGCTTACGAGTTTGCAAGTTCATTACCTAAAAATTTTAGAAATGCATCTTCATTACCATTAAAGATCGGTGAATACTACGTCTTATGTCACAATTTCCACAACCGTTTGATATGCAAGATTTCATCCCACTTGCTTCAGCAAGTTCAAGTTCTGTGACGTTATCGACGAGTATAGCTGTTCGATTATGAAGATCATTTTACCATCATACACAAGTTAGGAATCTTTGCGTAAAGTAACAGTTATAACCAGCTAGATTAATATTAGAAGTAGCGCAGTTTTCCAAATTTCTGTCAAAATGATTATGTCCTGTAATATAGCAATTAGAAAAAAATCATCAAAGTTTTCACTAACGTCTTTAATATTTAAATATATAACGGTTATGGACTACTTTATTTCTAAATACATTATTAAATATATTTACATCGTCACATATCTCTGTTTCTGTGCTGGTAAAGATGGATTCCAATAATTATCTGCTCCGTTAATATTGTATGCTTCCTTCTTGTTGTACTGAATCCTTAATTTTGAAGAGTTTGGAAATCTTCTACTGTGTCACGTGAATCACTCGAGATGACTATTTTTTCTTAAGTAATACTCTATCATCCGTACTGAAAAAAGAACGAAAGTCAGTCAGGGGCGGATCCAGGGGGGCGATCGGGGCGATCGCCCCCCAGAAGAAGAAGCTTTCTTTTATATATATATATATAAATAAAGCCCATACCAAAGTTTGGAGCCCTTAAAATTAGCAGTGTGACAAACCAACGCCCCCCAGAAGTCGGTCTTGGATCCGCCCCTGAAATCACTATTTTTTGAAAGTTGTTTTCTTTCAGAAAACCCTTTTCTTGGCCATCTCGAAATTTCTTCTTCAATTCTTTTGTAAAGAATCCCTCTTTCTCACAGTGTTTCTGTAGCCAGGCATCCGTAACTATCTTTGATGCTAATGTCACAATAATCAGTCTTATTTTGTTTCTTTTTGAAATGGAAATCCTAAAGAATTTCTGAATCTCTCTTGATTTTATTTTCTGTCCACGTGCTTCTGTCACTTCCTTGTCTCCTTCCTTTATCTCAGAAACATCTACAATTTCTAAATTTTCCTCTAACTGCATCTTTTCTAGTTTGAATAATTTTCCTTCTAGTTTGTCAACAGATTATTTTGGATTTTCGTTTTTAAATTTCTCTGATTATTTGGTTAGTCCGCTAACAGTATTTGTCAAATCCGTGAGTTCTTTCTGGACATTCATCAAATTTGGTAGCCATAGAAGTTATACTTGGCTCAAGTTCTCTAATGGCCTCATAAAGTTTTTTTTAGTGTTCAACAATTCATGTATTTCACTTATTCGCAGAACTAGGCTTCTCAGATCTATTTCCTGGTTTAGTAACGTGTTACTATTTCCTGGTTTGCAATACTTGCACTTCCACTGTTCTCTTCTAGCTTACGAATGCTTTCTACAGATTTTAATGTAATTAATTCTGCATGGAAATAACTTTCACACCCACCAATATAATAAATCACTTCCATTATATTATTAGCAGATATTTCTCTTTTTACAAACACCGCAACAAATCAGACGTGATTAATACGTGTAACGATTACTTCAGTACATTCAACGAACTTCTTACTTCCAATATAGATGACAACAGAGTCAAGGAAATCAACAATTGGTTTGAGATCACACAAATACTCCATTTATGCAATATTGCAGTCTTTACCATTTCTTTAAATATCTCCGAAACGGTTTGAGATATCAAATTGCTGTAAATTTCATTGTGCTACTTATATTGTAAGGATCCCCACCTTTAACAGAAGCATATGTCAATACAACACGTGCTATTGCTTAGAAACATTAACCCGAGAATTACCAAGCGGGTCCATTGAACCCGCGATTATACTTTTCAATATTTTTATTCTCTTCATGAAAGTTAATTTGTTGTGCTGTATTTGTTTTTTCATACAACAAAACAATGTGAAAATCTCATAAAATTACTCCATATCCTCGATTCTTAATTAGGGTCCATTGGACCCGAATGATAGAACATGTGTGTAAAAAGGTATGGTATTTGCAGGGTTAAAGCAGACGAGAAATCACACACGGAAGACACGAAACCAGGACGTCGGAGCCAGAGGAGGAATGAGTCATCAAGAGGTCTCCTATAAAAGCGCAGTCTAAACAGGACAAGCTATCAGTGTGACCGCTGATCAAATAACCTACACCTGATCCAAGGTCGCTTTGGACTAGGGGTACACCTTCATCTTAACCCGATCTCGCTTTGGAATAGGGAGAGGTGTTTTGCTGCAAGCTTTACCAAAACCATGCAAGTGCGTTGGAAATTGCTTTGAGTGAATGGGCAAAATTCAAAACACTTTTCTTCTTCCTCTGGGTCACTTAGAAGGAAATACATTAGTAGAGTAATCTTTGTAATTCAAAGATATTTTCTATTTAGAATTTTGTAATACGTTCCTCCTGTAGTTCAGCAAAAAATAAATCGGCTTTAGAACACTAGCAATTAAAGCTGGAACCACGGATAATATATCAATACCTCAAAATAATATTTCTAACAATCCTCAGTCGTGATAATACACCAGAACTAACTACTCTCCCTGTTGGTCTTGTGGCAAGTGTGCAACTTTGGTGCATTTTGTCTGGGGTTCAATTCCCTGTGAGAGAGGACAAGAAATTTAATTTCACTATCATTCACTTTCATTTATCATTAGTCCCTTTTAGCCTAAAGAGCATAATCGTTTCACGTTAAACTTGGTAAACCTCCAGAACTATCCTGTGAGCATGTAATTTCGGCAAAACCAGGCGTCAATATCACAGCGTTGGAAACATTGCTGTAAACGAATTGGCTCATGTGAGAGGTGAGTTCAACGCCAAACGTGAATTCGGCTCAAGCACACAATAGGACCTATGTGTAGAATATACCACGAATTACAATCTTACAAAAGTAGTATTCTAGGAACATTTTTCATCAAGAAGTGGTAAAAAGGAAATGAAAATATTTCACTAGCTTTAAATTCTTTTATTGGCAAAGCAAAATACTGTATCTTTGCTTATCAATATCTTACAAAAATTGAACATCTCTTCGAAATTAATTAATTTGTTACACATAGTTATCCTGATGAATTACTCCATACACCTTCTTCTGCCAATCACCTGGTTTGTTTGACCAATTGTTTTCTTAATTCTGGTTATATTCCAGTGGTTCTTATGACTTCTCCTTAACTTTGATTAGAAGTAATCATTTCTCTTTGATTTCCATTCTGATATTACCATTTTATTTTATTTATTCCCACACATTCCCGATGATCCCAGCTTTGAAAGGGAGGTTGAAAGAATGGCTTGGTGGGGGTAAGACAGACAAAGGAGCAGGCAACTTTTGGGAGAGACATCAGGGACATAGGATATCTGGTCAGATGAAAATGTAGTCGTCAGACCACATTTAAGGGGACCGATGTAATATAGACCATAAAATAAAAGGGATACTTTGGGGTAGATTGTCCTGTTTGCTGTTGATATGTTTATGAGGTTTACTTGTCGACTTGCATAAATAGAGCAACCGTGAATATGTGAGTGTATATGAGGTGAGTTGAGCTGCCTACATGTCAAGAGTAGAGACTTGTCTCGTGTAGGAAATGTCTTGTGAAAATGATGTGTATTTGTTTCTATTAGATAAACCCCGCCTCGTCTCATGTCATTGGCAATTCAAGTAGGGACGGTGTAGAAATGTATGTATGTGCAGAAAGTGTAGTTAAAACGGTATATATGGAAATTATCCGAGTTCGTGTGCACAGGTAGGTATTTCAGTGCTATGTATCATATATATGGAAACTGATATGCATGTTATAAGACAGAGAAATATTTGCTATATTTTATGGTTTTATGCATATCACGCACGCACGTTTATCTTGATACGCCCTTAAAACTTAAACTAGTAGATACCAAACGCTGAAATTACGTGCCATTCAAGTATCGACAGAGGGACATTGTTTGAGGATATTCTGCAATACGGATTAATAGTGTTGCCAGCCCAATATAAAATCATATGTGTACAAATCACACTATGTCAGTATATTACTTACTTGAATATTACATACTTAAAATCTACATATTGAACGAAAATTTACAATATCACACTTGTTATTGATTGTTGCAAATTAAGAACACTACATTATCACAAACAAAAAATCGACCAATTTTTTGGGACTTCTACAGCAGTAATAACGCAAGTGGGATAAAAGTTGCAATATGTATAGCAAATAGCTTAGTGTCAAATAGTATGGTGACGTATCTCGAACAAATAGGAACAGAAGTTATAAGAAATATAAAATTTAAATTTTTCCGAGGACTATTTCGAAAAATGTATTTAGATAAGTACCACATCGAATCATGTGGATGGTTTTCAGTTGGTATTGTAATGCTTTGTAGATAGGGACAAATAACTGTCCGGGTGTGTTTTTCCCTTCTCCAATTTTATTACAAAATTCTAAATACAAAATATCTTTGAATTACAGAGATTACTAATGTATTTCCTTCTAAGTGACCTGTATGAAGGAGAAAGGTGTTATGTATGGTGCCCCTTCATTCAAAGCAATCTCCAAAGCACTTGCATTTTTTTGGTAAAGCTCTCAGGAAAACACCCCACCCTATTCGAAAGCGAGCTCGGGTTAAGGTGAAGGTGTACCCCTAGTCCAAAGTGACCTTGGAGCAGCGGTCAGACTGATAGCTTGTCCTCTTTAGACTGCGCTTTTACAGGAGACCTCTTGATGATTAATTCCTCCTCGGACTCTGCGTCCTGGTTTCGTGTCTTCCGTATCTGATTTCTCGTCTCCTTTAATGTTTCTAAACAATAGCACGTGTTGTATTGACATATGCTTCTGTTGAAGCTGGGGATCCTTGCAATATAAGTAGCACAATGCCATTTACAGCAATTTGGTATCTCAAACCCTTTCGGAGATATTTAAAGAAATGGTAAAGACTGCAATATTGCATAAATGGAGTATTTGTGTGATCTTTTAAAACCAATTGTTGATTTCCTTGACTCTGCTGTCATCTATTGTGGAAGTAAGAAGTTCGTTGAATATACTGAAGTAATCGTTACACTTATTAATCACGTCTGATTTGTTTCGGTGTTTGTAAAAAGGAGACATATCTGCTAATAATCTAAAGAAAGTGATTTATTATATAGGTGGATGTGAAAGTTATTTCCATGCAGAATTAATTACATTAAAATCCGTTGAAAGCATTCGTAAACTAGAAGAGAACCGTGGAAGTGCAAGTATTGCAAACCAGGAAATAGTAACACGTTACTAAACCAGGAAATAGATTTGAGAAGCCTAGTTCTGCAAATAAGTGAAATACATGAATTGTTGAAAACTAAAAAAAAAAAAAAACTTTATGAGGCCATTAGCCCTTAAGAGATCCGGGTTTTTTCCCTATTTTTTAGACTTTCAGTCAAGCAGCTAGTGCATCGTCACTGTTTATCCTAGGATCATCGTTCATACCTCATTCTCTTCAGAATGAAGCTGGCTTTCAAATGATACCGCTTGTATGCTCATACCACATACCAGGAGCGGGGAAAATGATGTCAAAGGGAAAATTTCAGAGAGACAATTTTTTTCTCGCACTTTGGGCCGCCCTCCAGCGACCCTGTGTGAACGTAGCCATCTAAAAACTTCTGATAAATAGTACTTGGTATACTCAATGTGTGGGCCAAATTTCAAGTTTATATCTTGAATACCAAGGGCGGGATAAATTTTATCAGGAGTTCCCACCATGCCCCAAATTACCGTAAAACACCATGATCTCAGGCAAAAAATTTCCTGAGACATCCCTAATTACCCTAGGGTCACGTTTCGCCCATCATTCTCTCCAGAATAGAACTACCTTTCAGGCGGTATGACTCACGTGTCTCCATCGTGTATCTAAGGCGGGAAAATCCCGTGAAAGTGATTTTTTGGTAAAAATTTCCCATCTTCAACGTTCAGCCCCTCTGTACCCCCTGTTTTAACGCAGAAATCTGAAAAAATCTGGTAAATACTAGTCGGTGGACTGAATGTTTGTGCACAATTTCAATCTTCTAGGTGCAAAAATAAGCCAGCACAAAAATAGTACCGAAAATGTCCAAAATTCCCCTATACGGAAGTATATTTTGATAAAAATTCCCTGACACTTCCCTAATTACCCTAGGGCCATGTGTCGCACATCATTCTTTTCAGAATAGAACTGCCTTTCAGGCGGTACCATTCACTTGTCTCCATCATGTATCTAAGGCGGGAAAATGAAGAGAAACGGGATTTTTGGGTAAACATATCCCTTTTTTCAACTTTTTGACCTTCTGGATCCCCCCTGTTTTAACGCAGAAATATGAAGAAAAAATCTGGTAGATACTATTCGGTAGACTGCATGTCTGTGCAAAATTTCAATCTTCTACGTGCAAAAATAAGCCCGCCAAAAATACTTTACATAAACCCCCCAAAAAGTATTACACGAAAATATAAATTTTAGATTTATGACGTCATCACCTCCTATGTCTCGACACAGAAAGGTGTGAAACCATCCGTAATGTCTTGTACAATGCCTCTGGACTTGAAAAACAAAAAAAACTCGGACGAAAAAGCTCAAATAGGAGAGTTATAACGCAATGTACCATGAAACACCCGTATGGTACAAATTGTACCATAAGATCCCCAAAGGGTTAGAGAACTTGAACCAAGTATAACTTCTATGGCTACCAAATTTGACGAATGTCTGAAAGAACTCACGGATTTGACAAATACTGTTAGCGGACTAACCAAATAATCAGAGAAATTTAGAAACGAAAATCCGAAATATTCTGTTGACAAACTAGAAAGAAATTGTTCAAACTAGAAAAGATGCAGTTAGAGGAAAATTTAGAAATTGTCGATGTTTCTGAGATAAAGGAAGGAGACAGAGAAGTGACAGAAGCACGTGGACAGAAAATAAAATCAAGAGAGATTCAGAAATCCTTTAGGATTTCCATTTCAAAAAGATACAAAATAAGACTGATTTTTGTGACATTAGCATCAAAGATAGTTACGGATACCTGGCTACAGAAACACTGTGAGAAAGAGGGGTTCTTTACAAAAGAATTGAAGAAGAAATTTCGAGATGGCCGTGTACACATTAACGAATACCTAATAGCCACGAAAAGTATTTTCTGAAAGGAAACAACTTGCAAGAAATAGCGACTTTCGTTTTTTTTTTTTTGTTAGTATGGATGATAGGGTACTACTTTGTATTGTACAAATACAGGAATATGTTTTCACACAGCCCAGAGGATATAGGCTATTTTACAGGATATTAACACAAAATTCATATAGTTAAAAGTGCGTCATTCCATCACCGTTTTCCACCAGTTCCATTAGGAATAAGAGATCAAATTGATAAGCAGATACAACAGCTGCTATATGCCAAAATTATAACTGAGACACAGACTAGTAATTTCTCCTACCTTTAATTGCGATCAAAAAGCCACAGCTCAGATTTCAGGCTTGTGTTGAATTTACAAGCATGTAATAGCTATACCAAATATTAAGCATACCGTTTCAAAATACAGAGGATGTTTTGCTGGTTTTAAAAGGGAAAACCCTAAATTCAACTTTGGATATTTCGCAATCGTATTTCCAGATAAAATTGCGTCCAAGAAACAGTAAATATATGACTTTCGAGGTAAATCATACACGCAAAAATTATAAATTAATTAGATGCATAATGGGTCATTGTTCCTCTTCCCAATCTTTAACCGTAGTAATAAAAATGCTGTTAGACGGCTTACCAAAACGCATAACCAATTTACAGATGACATCGTGATCAGTTCTTATACGTTGGAACAACAACCCTCAGATTTGGAGCTTTTATTACAAAAATTAAGGAAAAAGACTTCCGAACCAACCCGAAGAAGACGCACCTGTTATATAGAGAACTCCCAGTACTAGGATTCTTTGTATCCGGAGAGGAGATAAGTATCTCAACAAAAATAGCAAAGAAGATCAAGAATTTTAAAGAGCCGACTGCCAAATGCATACTTGGCCTGTGCTCATATTTACGAAGTCATATCAAGGACTTTACGACCAAGATAGAACCTTTCCAGCAGCTTCTTACTAAAAATGCCAAATTTAAATGGACCGAAAAACAGGACAGTTATTTGAGAAGTTGAAAAAAGACATTTTGAATGCCCCATCTCTCTATAATTTCGACGAAAAGCTAGAGATAAGGCTGTACGCAGATGCATCCTCCCACCAGATCGGAGGGCTATTAGCCTATTATGATCCCAAAACTAACGAAGAAAGAATCGTTTCCTATTGTAGCAGATATCTCACAAAAACTGAGACCAAGAGCTCAAACTGGCAAAAAGAACTATACGGTATGGTCTATGTCTTACGCAAATTTAGATATTTCTCACTTAACCGTAAATTTCAATTATTTATAGATGCAAAATGTCTAACTTCTTCACGTACTCACCCCGACAGAGTAGGAAAATACACTCGCTATAGACTTTTCTTAGCTGACTATAATTTCGATATCTGCCACATCGAAGGGAAGAAACTCCCGGCTGATGTCATCAGCCGCTTAGAGCAGAATAGCAGTGATACCTGAAAACCCATGGACCAACATCAGGCAATCGAAGATCTACATGCATACAGATCCAATTCTCTAGAGGAACCCATTCTCCAAATAGAATACTCAGGATCTTTGAAGAACTTACAAGAGCAACGTAAGGATGACGAATATGCTGATATTATAACAGTTTTAGAAGGGGAGAAAAGGCAAAAAGTTCTACAATGAGAGCAGCCAAATATTTTCGATTAAAAGACAGCCTATTGTATCGCAAACGAGAACATCCAGAACTTGGGCTACTTCATCTTTTGTGCATCCCGAAAAGCTTGGCAAGAAATTGGTTCAATTCTATTCATAAAGATCTGTTAGCGTTCCACTTTGGGTTTTCAAAGACATAAAACTGTCCTTAAAAAATACTACATGCCAAACATGAAATCATACTTGGCATTCAGAATCAAGAACTGTAGTGAGTGCCAACTCTTGAAAAAACTCCCACTAAAGCGGTAAGGAGAACTCCTGCACCAGCCGATAGACCACATAGGAGAACGATGGATGCTCGACGGTTTGGGCCCTTATCCGCACGAAGAAGGGAAACCAACATATGTTTTAGTCGCCATCGAAACAAGTAGACGTTTTATAGTGACGAAGGCTGTTAATGGGATTACGGCAGACACATTTGAACAGTTCTTATTGGGACAAATAATTCTGAAATTCGGTTCCTTTTGTTTCCTTCATCTGCACAGACATCCTGTGCATAAAGCGAAAAAACTTCAAAAACTAGTGGAGATATATAACTTTGAGTATAAGTTCTGCCCTGCTTTCAACCATCAAGACATAGGATTGGTGGAAGTCATGAACAAAACATTACAGAATACCTTAAAATTTTTCGTCCAGCAAAATCACGAAACTTCGCCAAAATTATTACCTCATATTTCTTTTGGTTTAAATAGTTTCGCTCAATTAAAAACGAAGAAATCAAGCTTCTTTCTCATGTTTGGGTACGAACACAGGACAATCAGTTATTGCAAACTACAGATTACCTCTCAGCCACAGTTTGAACGGAACCAACTCGTAAAACTTCGAGAAAAGACACGGCAAATCTTGCTGAAGGCTCACGAACAACAAAAGAAGTATTTTGATAAAACACATAAACAACAAACCTTCCACACTGGAGATAAAGTAATCATTTTCTTCCCCTTTCAAAGAATTGGAGAGTCATCACAATGGACAAAAAGATACTGCGGACCGGCTACAATAATCTGAAAACTAAACAACAATCTTTATCGAGTTCGAATGCCCCATAATTTCAGGGACAGAGAACAGAATATCTTCATCTACAGAATCAAACTTTACCATGATGGCGAGGAACACATATCATACGAGGATAATGAAGAACGCAGCGGATAAGACGACGAACCGAACAGAAAGAAGAAGACAGAAAAAACCGAAAAGATTATCATTATTCCAGCAGGTATAAACGTGCGACATGCAAAGCGAACTATTCATGTTTAAGAGACAGACAAGGGAGAACAAAAAGAAAAAAGCGCGACAAGAAATAAAACATGGAATAGAAGAAAACAAGATACAGCTAACTACTTGAAGTGACCAAATCTAGTACCTACCTTAGTATTCAAATTGCAAGCGATTCCTTGTGCTTCTTTTCTCTTATAATTCCTACCCAACCTGCATTCTGCCATTTAAATAAGAATCCATACATACAATTTCCTTCAGTGAAAGAAATTGCAAGCCCGCGTTTTCTTTCGGCTTCGAGCAAACGAACTTTACAAGGCCATCTACAAATATTTTTTCTCCGCTTCTCCGATTCGTATCATATAACTGTCACTAACATATTGACCTAGATATACAGTGTTCAGAAAATTAGGACTTTTAATTGTCAAAGTTTTTTCCGGCGTGACAACATTTATGAAAGTAATGACAACTGTTATTTAACTGTGTTCTGTCATCCATTTGCTACGGCTAATAAGAACTAGCCCGACATTAGAAACATATTATATAATAGCAACATATGACATGCGAACTTCATAAAATATACTACGGACATTACCATCAGTGACGTAGTTATATATATTGTAATATCCTGTGTGATGTCGTAAACAAGCAGTTCCACGCTTCAATGTTTACAAACAACACCACATGGTTCGGCAAGAGGATCTTCCACCATAGGGACCTGTAATCACATGCAGACGACGGCTTCTAGCCCCTCCCACGGAGCAGAAGACGACATCAGAGCAGCAGCGCCACCGCCACCCAAAAGGACCCTACAAATTGGATGGACGAAGGCAACTCGAGACCAGTTTTCTGGTGACCCTCCTTTAGTCTGCTACGGGACTCTTGGAGTAACCTAACCCCAGGCCTCTAGTCTGCTACGGGACTACGCCTATCCTATCTCCTGGCTTAGCCTGCTACGGGGCTCTGTCTGGGAATCCTAACCTCAGCCGCTTAGCCTGCTACGTGGCTCTATTGGCAACTTAACCTACCTCTGCTTGCTACGGAGCATTGGTTCCTTAAATCCACTCCTCTTAGCCTGCTACGGGGCTCTGTTGGAGATCCTGTCTGCGACCTTACGGTCAAAGACCACTTATAACTCACCTTGATTCTAGAGAGGTCAATTTGTATAGTATTTTGTGAAAATACTTTTATAGAAGAAGTTTTATAATAAAAACTGGTAATGGGAGTCGATTCCAGACGCTCTTTTTATTAACAGCTTTACCTCTTCCTTATACGAGACAAAAACACACAAAGTTTTACATGGTAGAGGCTTTGACCGGCTCAGTATCGATCTGAATACTCCCCTACCGGACAGTATTTTTATTAATCTGAAAGTGAATTATTTTTTTCAAAGGTATGTGATTTTTTATAGTGTACAATTAGTAAATCAGACTTGACTTTATTTTAGTGCATGCCTCAAACTAGAACTGGAAAGAACACTTTCCCGGAGGACGGTACCAATATGGAGCAGAATTCGCGCCCTTCTTTTAATATACCACACCTCACTAAGTATTCGGGACACGTTACGGAGGACGCCGATAGATTTTTTATGCTTTTTGACCATCTTGCATTATTGCATTCGTGGAATGAACAGGAAAAGAAAGAACTATTACCTATGTACTTAGAAGACGTAGCACTTGATTTAGTCCTACAGTTAAAGGCCCAGAATCAGTTAGACGTGCTTAATTATGAACAATTAAAATATAAATTAGTTGCACTGAGTAGACCAAGATTACCGGCATATCGAGCGGAATTCGAAATTTTTCAAGTCCAACAAGGTGAAAACGAGCCAGTAGATGCTTATTTTCTCAGAAAATTAAGGGTCATTAGACAAGTTCTGCCTCAGGCCACCGAGGAGCAGAAAATAAATTATTTATCCTTAGGTTTAAAGAAAACTTTTTTGCAAAAGATAGCGTTAGAAACATTTACAACTGTTCACGCCCTACAAACGCATTTACACAATCTTGAGAAAGCAAATGACCTAATGAAGAAACGTGATTATGTGGAATTACAACAGGCATTTTCTTCACTCTGCGGTCAGAGTACACCAGTCAGCAGTTCACATTCATCAGCAATCGCTGGCGCTTCCTTCCCTGTACATCAACAACAACTGACCTATCCATTATGTAACCCAATTCTTAATTGGAATCAGTACCAACAAACGGCCCCAGTCTTTCCAACACCTTCCGCACCGCAGCTACAGGGTGCATCACAAAATCAGATATCTCCAAATCCTTCCCCCCAAGTGGCTAATCAGAATCCCCCTCCCGAACCCCCCGCGCCTAGTATATCTAGTAATTCCAGTGGAAGTGATTCATTAGATTTCACTAAATTAGCAAATCAAATGGCAGAACTATCTCTTCTTGTAGCTCAAAATGCTATTAAGAACTCACAATTTAGGAGAGGTGGACGTAACAATTATAGGTCGAAAAGTACAAATAATGGTAATCAAAATCGGCAGAAAAATGGAAATAAGAACAGTTCTAAAAATAATAATAAAAAAATAATAATCCTAGGCCGGAAACAGTTACAGTATGCGGTACGTGCTATAAGAAAGGTCATTCTTTCAGTACATGTTATAAGAACAATCAGCAGGGAAACGCCTAGGGGGGCCCCAGGACAAACCCTCTGAAGAACATGTTCTGAGGGCCGAAAAACAGAAAGAAGTGAACAACAAAAATTGGCAAATACATCACTTTATGCAGTAGCTCCGTTATCAGATAGAAGGGAGAACATTAAAATGTTAAATCAGGAGCATAAATTATTAATTAATGTAACAATTAATAAAGAAAAGTATCCTGTAATCATAGACACTGGCAGTTCGTTGAGTCTTTGGCCTAAAAATTGGCTTCCACCAAACACAAAATTGATTTCTTTTAGCACTAATCTACGAGGAATTGAGAATTCCGTCGTAAATTTACGCTATATAGCTTTGATTAAGTTCAGAATTGGCTCAACAACATTTTCTCATTATTTCAGAATTTTAGAACATGGAGATTTTTTGCCTTTATTCGGTGAAGACATTCTAAATCAATTACAGACCAAAATTGACTTAAAGAATAACATGTTGTCGGTATACAAGAAACAACGGCCTCCGCAGTATCCAATTGAAATTGATACTCAGGAAAAATTATCTGCTAACGCTATGCATACAATAAAACAGCACAAGTTGGCTGATGTTTTTACAACACGAAAGGTTACCATACCAGCCAGGTCACATTTCTTTTTACCAATTAATATCAAGAATCGGCAAAAGAATAATAAATACTTTTTTATCTCTCCATTAGAAAATCTGCTGGACAAATACGGACTACAAACGTTGCCTACCAAAGTACCTAAGCATAATTTGACTTTATTGATATCAAATCCTACTAGTAGACCGGTAACGTTAGTAAAGGGCACCCCAATTGCGTATGTTGAAGAGAATGTTCAAGAAGTAGATTTACAGGGTGATTACCAAAAATATGAACAAAATGACGAAACATTTTATAGAACGGAACAAGAAATTCAGAATAGGCTGGAAGAAACCAAGTCACTTTTTGATATTAAATTATTTGACATCAATCCAAGTGTAACGAGTCAGCAAAAGAAAGCTGTGCATGATCTACTTTTTAGATACAGGGATGTCTTTTCTTATACACCAACTGACATTGGCTACTTTCCTGGATATGTACATAAAATAAGGATAGATAAAGGAGCCCCTTTTCATCAGAGATCACCTCCCATTCCATTGGCAGTAAGACCCCAAATTGACTTTCAAATTAAACAACTTTTAGATGCCAATATTATTAAAGAAACTAGTGACAGTTCCTTTTCCTCGCCACTTCTCATAGTGAAGAAGCCAAATACTTCAGAGTTCCGCTTAGTTCTGAATCTCCAAGCTTGTAACAAATTTACACAATATCTAAGTATTCCGTTTCAGAACACAGAAGACATTTTACATGTACTTAGAGGTAAATCTTGTATTTCAACTATCAACATAAAAAACAGTTATTTCCAATTATTATTGCATCCCAAAAGTCAAAAATACATGACTTTTGAGCTCAATCATACTAGGAAGGCATATAAGTTTCAACGTTGCGTAATGGGACACACTTCGTCCGCCGCTGCCCTAAGTATAGCTGTACGAATGCTTTTAGAGGGACTACCACCGCGCATAACAGCCTTTGTGGATGACCTCGTTATAGGAAGCAAAAATTTGGAAACAACAATTGTCAGACTTGGAATAGCTCTTTAAAAGGTTAAGGAAACACGATTTTAGAGCAAACCCGAACAAGACCCATCTATTATACTCGGAATTAGAAGTTTTAGGATTCACAGTTAATGGAAAGGAGATTGAAATATCACCTAAAATTTCAAATAAAATACGCAATTTTAAGAAACCAACCTCCAAACGCACCTTGAAGAGTTTCCTCGGACTATGCTCTTATTTGAGGGCACATATTAAAGATTTCACGGAAAAGATGGAACCATTTCAAATTCTTTTAGACAAAAATTCAAAATTTAAATGGACAACACAGCATGATGATCTATTTGAAAAACTTAAAACGGATATTATACAAGCTCCATCTTTATTTCATTTTGATCCCTCATTGGAAATCCGAGCATATTCAGATGCTTCGTCAACCTCCGCAGGCGGCATATTGGCTTGTTATGATACTAAAACCAATCAGGAACGTGTTGTTTCCTATTGTAGTCGACGTTTTACTAAAACTGAGAGAAAGGCCTCAACATGGCAAAAAGAACTATATGCACTCATATATGTTCTTCGAAAATTTCGTTATTTCTTACTGAATAGAAAATTTAAATTATTTATAGACGCTAAATGTTTGGCTTCGGTCCCTACCCAACCGGACAAAGTCGGAATATTTAGTCGTTATAAAATATTTTTGGCAGATTACAATTTTGAAATACAGCACATTAAAAGTCAGCAGCATCCCGCAGACATTTTAACCCGCTTAGAGGACAAACAAGATATACAAAAGGAAGAGAACCAAGAAGTTGATAACTTCTCCGACACAGAAGACGCTAAAGTTTTTGCTTCACATTCTTTAGAACACACTTTTCAAATTGACCAGTCCATTATGTTACCTAGTTTAGCAGATGAACAAAGGAAGGACCCTTCATTTTGGACATCACTACTGTATTGGAAAATAAAGAACCTAGCAAATTATCTACACTCCGTGCGGCGAAATATTTTTCTCTTAAAAATGGATTATTATATAGGACTCAGAAACACCCTCAATTAGGACTGCTGTATTTACTTTGCGTACCAAAATCTTTACTAGGCAAATGGTTCGAGGCTATTCATAACAACCCAATGGCACCACACTTTGGTTACACCAAGACATACCAGTCGGCACTTAGGAAACACTATTTTCCTAACATGAAAGCTTACATAGCCAATAGAATAAAAACATGCAATCTTTGCCAAAAACTCAAGAAGTTACCAGCTAAACCATCGGGCGAATTGTTGCATCACCCATCTAAACCCATTGCCACTGCCTGGCAGTACGATTCAATTGGGCGAGTGCCGGTGGGAGATGGAAAATTCAAACACATACTTGTTGCTATAGAAATGTCCACGAGATATTGTGTCACCAGAGTTGTAGACAACATCACAGCAGAAGAAATTGAACAATTTCTTATATATGACATTATTCTTAAGTACGGAGCTTTTTCATACCTGTATTTGGATAGACACCCTGTACATAACGCTAAGAGACTGCAAAACTTAGCAAAATTCTACAATTTTGAATTTGAATTTTGTCCAGCGTATGACCACAAAAATCTGGGTGTAGTGGAAACATTGCACAGAATAATACAGAACGCTCTTAAATTTTTTGTACAGGAGAATCAAAATCTATGGCCAAAACTAATTCCATACATAACATTCGCAATTAATACATTTGTGCAGGCCGGAACTAAATATTCATCTTTTTTCCTCATGTATGGATACGAACCTAAGACCATCTCTGATATTGCATTAGCGTCAACTCCAACATTATGTGTCAGCAAAGAACATTTGAATAAGATACGAGGGATCGTCCAGGATAATTTAATCGCAAGTTATAATAAACAGAAAAAATATTTTGACAGCAGACATGAACAAACTAATTTTGATAAGGGACAGAAAGTACTTGTATTCTTTCCCAATCGTCAAGTTGGGATACCAGAATCATTTTCATCCAAATATGTAGGACCTTTAGAAATTATCGAAAGAGTTAATCCTAATCTTTATAACATCAAATTTCCAAACTCATATCGTCAAACAATACAGGAGATTTCAGTAGACCGAACTAAGCCATTTTATGAACATAGACAAGACATAGAACAGGATAAATAACTTCTTTTTATTTACTACACGAGCGAAAAAAAATGCAGTACTCAGCACTAGAAAGAAAGAAATACGAAGACAAGACTTCAGATAGATAAAAGCACTTTTCATAACGATACATTCATTTCCTCTTTGTTTTATAAAAATCTGATTCATTATTCTGCAACTGAATGAAAGAATGCTGAGATTTGCATTTCCGCATTTAAAAGCCAACTGATCTTTTACCAGGACAGCTAAACTATAATTCTACATTTTCATCGATATTTTTTTCCTCTATGAACTACATATTGTCACCGACATTATGCAACTTGAATATTATACAGGATGTTCCATATGTCAGGATCAGTTTTAAATTATACATGATGACCAGGAATTCAGGACTACCATTATCATCATCATTGGCATTTAAAATTGGATTATTTTATTGAAATACATATCTTTCACGCATATATTTTAGAAATTTTACACCTTATACAGGGTGACCAATAAATCACGCCGTTCGAATCAGAACTTTCTAATATAAATTATCTTTATATCTCAGTGTCAATAGTAGCTTTTTTATTACTCCTAACTCTTATAATCTTATATAGATTATATATCCGTCTTCGCTCGTTACCAAAAATATCCAAAACGCCTCGCTTAGAAATGTCTCCTCCAATTCCGATGGACACATTTAATACCAATATTTTAACTATGGAGCAACCGACAGTACACGCTCCAACACCACTCACTATAAGTGAACTACTATATGTGTATTAAGCCAAAGCTTAAAACAGCCCTACCTCGAGGGAAATGAAGTGACATATTAAAATGCACCGATCCTGCCTGTGATTAGGGACTAACTGTTTAGTGTTTTCTTCCGCTACCTTATTACTGCTCCGAAAAGTGATTTTTTTTGGTTTGTGTTGCAAGTGTTATTAATATTTTAGTGCTTTTTTGTGTGTGATACCTCAGTGTTGCCAAACCTCATATAAAGGAAAATAACCCTTCGGCTTATTTTTTAAACAAGCCAAGGGGTGTAATATCCTATGTGATGTCGTAAACAAGCAGTTCCACGCTTCAATGTTTACAAACAACACCACATGGTTCGGCAAGAGGATCTTCCACCAGAGGGACCTGTAATCACATGCAGACGACGGCTTCTAGCCCCTCCCACGGAGCAGAAGACGACATCGGAACAGCAGCGCCACCGCCACCCAAAAGGACCCTATAAATGGACGAAGGCAACTCGAGACCTGTTTTCTGGTGACCCTCCTTTAGTCTGCTACGGGACTCTTGGAGTAACCTAACCCCAGGCCTCTAGTCTGCTACGGGACTACGCCTATCCTATCTCCTGGCTTAGCCTGCTACGGGGCTCTGTCTGGGAATCCTAACCTCAGCCGCTTAGCCTGCTACGGGGCTCTGTTGGCAACTTAACCTACCTCTGCTTGCTACGGAGCATTGGTTCCTTAAATCCACTCCTCTTAGCCTGCTACGGGGCTCTGTTGGAGATCCTGTCTGCGACCTTACGGTCAAAGACCACCTATAACTCACCTTGATTCTAGAGAGGTCAATTTGTATAGTATTTTGAGAAAATACTTTTATAGAGGAAGTTTTATAATAAAAACTGGTAGTGGGAGTTGATTCCGGACGCTCTTTTTATTAACAGCTCTACCTCTTCCTTATATGAGACAAAGCACACAAAGTTTTACAATATTAACTGTAATCACCAGACCTTCGACAGCCTCTCCTTTGAGGGAGATGACGTTTTATACGGATCCTGCTTAGATTAAAAGGACAAACTGTCAGTGCTCCAACTTCAAGTTTCATTTTAAACTTTACTTATGTGACCAGTGCTTTTCACTTTGATTTTGTGTTTCAGTGTTATAGTGATTTCCAGAGTATACTGTGCCCAATATGCAGATTCCACATGCTGGCACAAACAAAAGAAGTAATCCAGTGGCTTATTTTTTTCTACGCCCCGGGGGTGTAAGGATCCCTACGTCGCCGTACCATGGAACAGCCATGCGTACTACACGTGTAAATAATAAATAAAAACAAACAGGCGACGGTCCCGAAGAGGAGTCGCTCACCATCGCCAACAGTCGGAAGGACGAGAATCAACGAAGGAAGCCGACAATACAGGAAGAAAGGGAACTGCACACCTCGATCAACATCAATCTTCCCGGATTGATCGAAACAACTAGAACCCCTCTCACGACGTTTGGTCACCGAGAGGTACCCATCCTTATACCCACGACGCTTGGTCACCGGGTTCCTTTCCTCTTTCTCACGACGCACAATCACCGAGAGAGAGATACCTAATCTACAACCCTCTCACGACGCACGGTCACCGAGAGTATTCACCTCAAAACCCACGACTCTTGGTCACCGGGCTCCTATCTTAATCTTACCTAAATATTAGAGAAATTACTTAGTATAATTTGTGTACATAAGAAGACTTTTTATAATAAAAAGATGAAGGGAAATTCCAAATCCCGAGTACATTTTATTGCTCTATCCAAGTAATTTTACAATTTCCATGAAAGAAAAGAGAAAGATTATGATTATGACCAGAAAGAAAGGTAGAAGAAGAAATTAGATCAAGCTGAGAAAATGTTATCCCAAGATTAAAAGAAAGGACTATAATATAATATTAATTTGGAAGACAAAGAAAAGACTAAAGACAAGGTAAGGTAATATGAGAAACATGCATGGACTAAACAGGGATAATATTACTATTTGTAAACGTAATAATAACATTTATAACTACCTTATTTACGAGTGTATATTTATTTTTTTTCCATAATTTATACCTTTCACAGCACAGTTTTTCTTCACAGTTTTTCAGTAATTCTGTATCTGTGATGTAGTTTTTTTCTTTTCTGAATAGACAAATTAATTACTACATAAACTGTTATTGAATTAAATTTTAGATTCTGAACACCTATTAGTTAGTACATTTGACCTTACTTATTTGATATTATTGTTGCTGCCCTCCTCTTCTGAGGTTTAGTTGAAGCTGCATAGTAGAACAAAGAGTCTGAGACATTATATGGATGGGGAGGTAGATATTCATTTCATTCCATTTTCCTTTTGGTGCTATGGGGCACATCAGGTGATTGTGCAACTCTAATCTAGTTAAACCATATCAATATTTAAGAAGTTATTCAAGTTCATACAGTTTTGTCCGAAAATTTCTTTGCCCCCGCCTGCTTTAGCAGGTCATATTCTGACAAGCGTAGTAAAAATCTGCTGTAATTCTTTCACTCTTAATGAAGATCCCAAGATTTTCCAAATAAACACTGAAAATGAAATGAAAAGAAATATTTGAGTTTTACGTCCCACGGTTATGCCGGTGAGGCTAAAGGAGACGGTGATGATGAGTAATGAATGAAACGGTGGAATGAAGAATGTGGGAGGAAACGGGAGAACCCCGAGAAAACTCACGCACACCACAAAGTTCACTTGTCGGGGGCTGGGATCGAACCCGGGACCCCAAGCAACAGAGGTGAACACTCTACCACTGAACCACCGCGACCCCAAATAAACACTGAAACGTCCACGGATTTCGCTGCAAGATTTCGCTAATAAACTACAAAATGTCACTCAGTCGAAAACAGTTAGTGATACACACAGAATGAGAGGGGCTTTTCTAAAACATGCACATTTTATTAATATGATTTTCAACAAGAGTATATAGATAACGAATAACAGCCAAAGAATATACGTAATAACTAAATTACCAAAACATTATAGTTTGTTTCCGGAATGCCCAATTATATTTAGTATGTGCTAAATAATTTATATTTTTCTGAAGTTACAAGTGATTTTCTCTCCTCAGTTTCTCGTCATTTTAATATTTGAAGTTTGAAATATATTATTTCAGTTAGGTTCACAAGTGCTTGAACTGCCAAAAGAAACAAGTGCATTGATGCCCAAATGCAAATCAATATTCAATCAAATTCAGTTGAAATGGGATAATGTCAAACGAAATGGCAAATTTATACAAAAATAAATAATCACTAAAGTACTAACTTATAGAATATGAATTCTATATTTACACACTACTGTAATTCAACCATAATAATAAAAAAGACCAAAATGCCGCATTAAATGAGCGCGACAAAACCAATGCGGAAATTGTAGGATTGTTAAATTGCATAAAAACTGGGAAAGTCAGCTGGGTATTGTTCAGAGATCAGGTAGTATAAAAAGTGAAGAATCGGAAAATGTGGTCGAAACATGAAATTCTCTGTTAGACAGATAATAGTTCTTTGTGGCCATTTTCTCTCACGTACAACTTTCGATAACTATAATATCTTGCAACAATATTTGTCGACCTATAGTGAGAAACAGATTTAAATCTGAGGGTTTGACTCTACACAAAGCTGTCAAGAAATTCTGCAGTACACGAAAACATCATAGAAAGTGTGTAGAATGGACCAAAGCTAATAAATGTTGTACAGTAAACACGGAAGAAAAGTACTGTTTAGCGGTGAGTGGAAAATAAATTTTTATAGTATGATTCGCATGCTAGAGTGTATAGAACGTGAAGTGAAGCAGTAACTCTTACGTGCACTGTTAGATCCTGGAAATACCCTATAAGTATTATAATTTGGAGATCTTTCTGTTTTAATGTAGTCTGTATATTCCACAGTTGTGATGGTGTTGATAATGCACAAACTTACAAAATAATTCTTAAACGAAAAAAATTACCTACTAGAAGAGATTTACTCAACTGTAAATCTATTATTTTTCAACACTATTCTGTCCGTTCTCACGAGCCAGAGCAATAAATGATTATGTGATATCCTTACATAACGTTACGCCACTACCTCGGCCCGGTAGTTCGCAAAAATTAAATCCAATAGAAAATTTATAAAGGATAAAGTTCATGCAAGAAAACCTACATCACAGAGTGAATTAAAGCAATAAATGTCATTTGTCATCACTGCACTGTCTCCATTTAGAAACACTGGAAAACATAGTGACTCCATGCCAAAACGAAGAAATGTAGTTATCAAATGGCACGGAGATCCAATCAAATACGTAAAGCGGTGAAATAGCTAAGGGCAGCCACTTTTGAACGTACCTAAATTTCATTTCAGGTAACAATGTACATTACATTTTGTTAAATATCACCCAAAGTTGCAGTTATAAGTAACTTTTGAAACTTTATTTGTATTCTGGGAAAATTTCCAATAGAGTTGAATCATAGCGTTCAAAAACCGGTCATCTCCATCGAAGTTAATTTGAGAGGAGTGACAAATAAAACTAAATTAGTCAATATGTATCTGACATATAGAGCAGCATTCATTTTGGGATCATAGAACTATTATTTTTCTATGGTCCAAAAGCGAAAACAGCCCTCTATGACAGATAAGTTTTGTCTAATTTAGTTTTGTTTGTCACTCGTCTCAAATTAGCTTCGATGGAATGACCGATTTTGAACTCAACGATTCAATTGATATATATTAGATGTATATTTCCTAAGTATTTCTTTTCAATACTTGTAAACGCACAAAATTACATTAAGTTACTATTGATGTATTGTATCAACAATTAACGTCTTAGCTAATGTCCTGGTTTAGTCGTTGGTCGTCCACTCTTTTCATTAAATTTTCTCAAAATTTCGTTCGTAGTGGAGAAACATGGGCATTTACTGTGAGGGTCATCTTTAAGATCGTCGAGACTTTATTTGAGTTTCGCATTTGATACTGGCATATGACCTAGCCTTATCCCCCAATGTGTGGACATTGTAGTCTAGGGGTTAGAGCATTGGAATCGCGTCCGAAAAGTCTCGGGTTCAATTCCCGGACGGTACTTTGTAATTTTCAGTGTTCACCCAGCGTAGTGAGGCAAATTAGGGAGTCACGTGAAAACAATACGTAAGGGCCAAAAGGCCTAGACAGCTCCTGATGCTCCTGTTAGGGCTGATCACGTGCTCGCCGCTAGACTGGATATAGTCCAGTCGGTCCCTAGACGATGGCGTTGCAGCAGGATTAAGCTCCCCCCCCAAAAAAACGTGAGGGCCACAAGATCTAGACAGCTCCTGATGCCCCTGTTAGGGCTGATCACGTGCTCGTCGCTAGACTGGATATAGTCCAGTCGGTCCCTAGAGGATGGCGTTCGAGCAAGATTAAGCCCACAAAACAAGACGTGAAGGCCACAAGGTCTAGGAAGCTCCTGATGCTCCTGTTAGGGCTGATCACGTGCTCGTCGCTAGACAAGATATAGTCCAGTCGGTCCCTAGAGGATGGCGTTGGAGCAGCATTAAGCCCACAAAACAAGACATGAGGGCCACAAGGTCTAGACAGCTCCTGATGCTCCTGTTAGAGACTGACCACTTGCACGTCGCTAGACTGGATATAGTTCAGTCGGACCCTAGAGGATGGCGTTGGAGCAGGATGAAGCCCACAAATCAAGACGTGAGGGCCACAAGTTCTAGGCAACTCCTGATGCTCCTGTTAGAGACTGACCACGTGGTCGTCGCTAGACTGGATATAGTCCAGTCGGTCCCTAGAGGATGGCGTTGGGGCAGGATTAAGCCCACAAAACAAGACCTGAGGGCCATAAAGTCAAGACAGCTTCTGATGCTCCTGTTAGGGCTGATCACGTACTCGTCGCTTGGCTATATATATAGTTCAGTTGATCCTTAGAGGATGGCGTTGGGGCAGGATTAAGCCCAGAGAACAAGATGTGAGGGTCTAAAGGTCTAGACGGCTCCTGTTAGAGACTGACCACGTGCTCGTCGCTTGTCTATATATAATTCAGTCGGTCCCTAGAGGATAGCGTTGGAGCAGGATTAAGCTTACAAAGCAAAACGTGAAGGCCACAAGGTCTAGACAGCAACTGATGCTCCTGTTAGAGACTGACCACGTACTCGTCGCTAGACTGGATATAGTTCAGTTGGTCCCTAAAGGATGGCGCTGGAGCAGGAATAAGCCCACAAAACAAGACGTGAGTGCCACAAGGTCTAGACAGCTCCTGATACTCCTGTTAAGACTTATCACGTGCTCGTCGCTAGACTTGATATAGTTCAGTCGGTCCATAGAGGATGGCGTTGGAGCAGGATTAAGCACACAGAACAAGACGTGAGGGTCCCAAGGTCTAGAGAGCTCCTGATTCTCCTGTTAGAGACTGACCAAGTGCTCGTCGCTTGGCTATATATAGTTCAGTTGGTCATTAGAGGATGGCGTTGGAGCAGGAATAAGCCCACAAAACAAGACGTGAGTGCCACAAGGTCTAGAAAGCTCCTGATGCTAATTTAGGGACTGACCACGTGCTCGTCGCTAGACTGGATATAGTTCAGTCGGTCCCTGGAGGATGTCGTTGGAGCAGGATTAAGCCCACAGAACAAGACGTGAGGGTCCCAAGGTCTAGAAAGCTCCTGATGCTCCTGTAAGGGTGAAAACGTCCTCGTCGCTTGGTTATATATAGTTCAGTCGGTCCCTAGAGGATAGCGTTGGAGCAGGATGAAGCCCAAAGAACAAGACGTGAGGGTCCCAAGGTCTAGACAGCTCCTGATGCTCCTGTTAGAGTCTGACCACGTGCTCGTCGCTTGGCTATTTCAGTTGGTCCCTAGAGGATGGCGTTTGAGCATGAATAACACCACTAAACAAGACGTGAGTGCCACAACGTTTAGACAGCTCCTGATGCTCCTTTAGGGACTGACAACGTGCTCGTCGCTAGACTGGATACAGTTCAGTTGGTCCCTAAAGGATTGCGTTGGAGCAGGAATAAGCCCACAAAACAAGACGTGAGTGCCACAAGGTCTAGAAAGCTCCTGATGCTCCTTTTAGGGGTGACCACGTGCTCGTGGCTTGGCTATATATAGTTCAGTCGGTCCCCAGAAGATGGTGTTGGAGCAGGATTAATCCCACAGAACAAGACGTGAGGGTGACAATGTCTAGACAGCTCTTCATGCTCCTGTTACAGACTGACCACGTGCTCGTCGCTTGACTATATATAGTTCAGTCGGTTCCTAGAAAATGGCGTTGGTGCAGGATTAAGCCCACAGAACAAGACGTAAGGGTCCCAAGGTCTAGACAGCTCCTGATGCTCCTTTTAGGGGTGACCACATGCTCGTCGCTTGGCTATATATAGTTCAGTAGGTCCCTAGAGGATGGCGTTGGAGCAACGTTAAGCCCACAGGACAAGACGTGAGGGTCACAAGGTATAGACAGCTCCTGATGCTCCTGTTAGAGACTGACCACGTGCTCGTCGCTTGAATATATATAATTCAGTCGGTTCCCAGAGAATGGCGTTGGAGCAGGGTTAAGCCCACAAAACAAGACGTGAGGGCCACAAGGTCTAGAAAGCTCCTGATTCTCCTGTTAGGTCTGATCACGTGCTTGTCGCTAGACTGGTTATAGTTCAGTCGGTCCCTAGAGGATGGCGTTGGAACAGGATGAAGCCCAAAAATCAAGACGTGAGGGCCGCAAGGTCTAGGCAGCTCCTGATGCTCCTGTTAGAGACTGAGCACGTGGTTGTCGCTAGACTGGATATAGTCCAGTCGGTCCTTGAGGGTGGCGTTGGAGCACAATTAAGCCCACAGAACAAGACGTGAGGGTCCCAAGCCCTAGACAGCTCCTGATTCTCCTGTTAGAGAGTGACCACGTGCTCGTCGCTAGACTGGATATAGTTCAGTCGGTCCATAGGCGAATGTGTTGGAGAAGGATTAATCCCACAGAACAAGACGGGAAGGCCACAAGGTCTAGACAGCTCCCGATGCTCCTGTTTGAGACTGACCACGTGCTCGTCGCTTGACTGGATATAGTTCAGTCGCTCCCTAGAGAATAGCGTTGGAGCAGGATCTAACGCACAGAACAAGACGTGAGGGTCCCAAAGTCTAGACAGCTCCTGATGCTCCTGTTAGAGACTGACCACGTGCTCGTCGCTTGGCTATATATAGTTCAGTTGGTCCCTAGAGGATAGCGTTGGAGCAGGAATAAGCCCACAAAAGAAGACGTGAGTGCCACAAGGTCTAGACAGCTCCTGATGCTCCTTTAGGGACTGACCACGTGCTCGTCGCTTGGCTATATATAGTTCAGTCGGTCCCTAGAGTATGGCGTTGGAGCAGGATTAAGCCCACAGAATAAGACGTGAGGGACCCAAGGTCTAGACAGCTCCTGATGCTCCTGTTAGGGGTGACCACGTGCTCGACGCTTGGCTATGTATAGTTCAGTTGGTCCCTAGAGGATGTCGTTTGAGCATGAATAAGCCCACTAAAGAAGACGTGATTGCCACAATGTCTAGACAGCTCCTGATGCTCCTTTAGGGACTGATCACGTGCTCGTCGCTAGACTGGATATATTTCAGTCGGTCCCTGGGGGATGGCGTTGTAGCAGGATTAAGCCCACAGAACAAGATGTGAGGGTCCCAATGTCTAGACAGCTCCTGATGCTCCTGTTCGGGGTGAACACGTGCTCGTCGCTTAGCTATATATAGTTCAGTCGGACCCTAGAGGATGGCGTTGGAGCAGGATTAAGTCCACACAACAAGACGTGAGGGTCCCAAGGTCTAGACAGCTCCTGATGCTCCTTTAGAGACTGACAACGTGCTCGTCACTAGACTGGATATAGTTCAGTCGGTCCCTAGAGTCTGGCGTTTGAGCATGAATAAGACCACTGAACAAGACGTGAGGGCCACAAGGTCTAGACAGCTCCTGATGCTCCTGTAGGGACTGACCACGTGTTCGACGCTAGACTGGATATAGTTCAGTCGGTCCCTAGAGCATGGCGTTGGAGCAGGATTAAGCCGACAGAACCAAATGTGTGGGTCCCAACGTCTAGACAGCTCCTGATGCTCCTGTTAGGTGTGACCACTTCCTCGTCGATTGGCTATATATAGTTCAGTCGGTCCCTAGAGGATGGCTTTGGAGCAGGATTAATCCCACAGAACAAGACGTGAGGGTCACAATGTCTAGACAGCTCTTGATGCTCCTGTTAGAGACTGACCACGCGCTCGTCGCTTGGCTAGATAGAGTTCAGTCGGTTCCTAGAAAATGGTGTTGGAGCAGGATTAAGCCCACAAAATAAGACGTGAGGTCCATAAAGTCTAGACAGCTCCTGATGCTCCTATTGGGCTGACCACGTGCTCGTCGCTTGGCTATATATAGTTGAGTCGATCCCTGGAGGATGGCGTTGGGGCAGGATTAAGACCACAGAATAACACGTGAGGGTCTTAAGGTCTACACAGCTCCTGATGCTCCTGTTAGGGGTGACCTCGTTCTCGTCGCTTGGCTATATATAGTTCAGTCGGTCCATAGAGGATGGCGTTGGAGCAGGGTTAAGAACACAAAACAAGACGTGAGTGCCACAAGGTCTAGACAGTTCCTGATGCTCCTGTTGGGGTTGATTACGAGCTCGTCGCTAGACTTGATATAGTTCAGTCTGTCCCTAGAAGATTCCGTTGGGGCAGGATTAAGCCCACAAAACAAGACGTGAGGGCCACAAGGTCTAGACAGCTCGTGATGCTCCTGTTAGGGCTGATCACGTGCTTGTCGCTAGACTGGATATAGTTCAGTCGGTCCCTAGAGGATGGCGTTGGAGCAAGATGAAGCCCACAAATCAAGACGTGAGGGCCACAAGGTCTAGGCAGCTACTGATGCACTTGTTAGAGACAGACCACGTGGTCGTCGCTAGACTGGATATAGTCCAGTCGGTCCCTAGAGGATGGCGCTGGGGCAGGATTAAGCCCACAAAACAAGACGTGAGTGCCACAAGGTCTAGAAAGCTCCTGACGCTCCTTTAGGGACTGACCACGTGCTCGTCGCTAGACTGGATATAGTTCAGTCGGTTCCTGGAGGATGGCGTTGGAGCAGGATTAAGCCCGCAGAACAAGACGAGAGGGTCTCAAGTTCTAGACAGCTCCTGATGCTCCTGTTAGGGGTGACCACGTGCTCGTTGCTTGGCTATATATAGTTCAGTTGGTCCCTAGAGAATGGCGTTGGAGCAGGAATAAGCCCACAAAACAAGACGTGAGTGCCAAAAGGTCTAGAAAGCTCCTCATGCTCCTTTAGGGACTGACCACGCGCTCGTCGCTAGACTGGATATATTTCAGTCGGTCCCGTGGGGATGGCGTTGGAGCATGAATAAGACCACTGAACAAGACGTGAGTGCCACAAGGTCTAACAGCTCCTGATGCTCCTGTAGGGACTGACCACGTGTTCGTCGCTAGACTGGATATAGTTCAGTCGGTCCCTAGAGGATGGCGTTGGAGCAGGAGTGTCCCAAGGTCTAGACAGCTCCTGATGCTCCTGTTAGAGACTGACCACGTGCTCGTCGCTTGGCTATATATAGTTCAGTCGGTTCCTAGAGAATGGCGTTGGGGCACGATTAAGCCCACAGAATAAGACGTGAGGGTCCCAAGGTATAGACAGCTCCTGATTCTTCTGTTAGGGGTGACCACGTGCTCGTCGCTTGGCTATATATAGTTCAGTCGGTCCCCAGAGGATGACGTTCGAGCAGGATTAAGCCCACAGAACAAGACGTGAGGGTCACAAGGTCTAGACAGCTCCTGATGCTCCTGTTAGAGACTGACCACGTGCTCGTCGCTTGGCTATATATAGTTCAGTTGGTCCCTAGAGAATGGCGTTGGAGCAGGAATAAGCCCACAAAACAAGACGTGAGTGCCAAAAGGTCTAGAAAGCTCCTCATGCTCCTTTAGGGACTGACCACGCGCTCGTCGCTAGACTGGATATATTTCAGTCGGTCCCGTGGGGATGGCGTTGGAGCATGAATAAGACCACTGAACAAGACGTGAGTGCCACAAGGTCTAACAGCTCCTGATGCTCCTGTAGGGACTGACCACGTGTTCGTCGCTAGACTGGATATAGTTCAGTCGGTCCCTAGAGGATGGCGTTGGAGCAGGATTAAGCCGACAGAACAAAATGTGTGGGTCCCAAGGTCTAGACAGCTCCTGATGCTCCTGTTAGGTGTGACCACGTGCTCGTCGCTTGGCTATATATAGTTCAGTCGGTCCCTAGAGGATGGCTTTGAAGCAGGATTAATCCCACAGAACAAGACGTGAGGGTCACAATGTCTAGACAGCTCTTGATGCTCCTATTGGAGACTGACCACGCGCTCGTCGCTTCCCTAGATATAGTTCAGTCGGTTCCTAGAAAATGGCGTTGGGGCACGATTAAGCCCACAGAATAAGACGTGAGTGTCCCAAGGTATAGACAGCTCCTTATTCTCCTGTTAGGGGTGACCACGTGCTCGTCGCTTGGCTATATATAGTTCAGTCGGTCCCTAGAGGATGGCGTTGCAGCAGGGTTAAGCCCACAAAACAAGACGTGATGGCCACAAGGTCTAGAGAGCTCCTGATGCTCCTGTTAATCTTGATTACGTGCTCGTCGCTAGAATTGATATAGTTCAGTCTGTCCCTAGAGGATTCCGCTGGGACAGGATTAAGCCCAGAAAAAAAGACGTGAAAGCCACAAAGTCTAGACAGGTCCTGATGCTCCTGTTAGGGCTGATCACGTGCTTGTCGCTAGACTGGATATAGTTCAGTCGGTCCCTAGAGGATGGCGTTGGAGTAGGATGAAGAAAACAAATCAAGACGTGAGGGTCACAATGTCTAGGCAGGTCCTGATGCACTTGTTAGAGACTGACCACGTGGTCGTCGCTAGACTGGATATAGTCCAGTCGTTCCCTCGAGGATGGCGTTGGGGCAGGATTGAGCCCACAAAACAAGACGTGAAGGCCATAAAGTCTAGACAGCTCCTGATGCTCCTGTTATGGCTGATCACGTGTTGTCGCTAGACTAGATATAGTTCAGTAGGTCCCTAGAGGATGGCGTTGGGGAAGGATGAAGCCAGGAAAACAAGACGTGAGGGCCATAAATCTAGACAGCTCCTGATGCTCCTGTTAGGGTGACCACGTGCTCGTCGCTTGGCTATATATAGTTCAGTCGGTCCCAAGAGGATAGGGTTGGAGCATGAATAAGCCCACTAAAGAATACGTGAGTGCCAGAAGGTCTAGAAAGCTCCTGATGCTTCTTTAGGGACTGACCGCGCGCACGTCGCTAGACTGGATATAGTTCAGTCGGTCCCTGGAGGATGGCGTTCGAACAGGATTAAGCCCACAGAACAAGACGTGAGGGTCCAAAGGTCTAGACGGCTCCTGATGCTCCTGTTAGGGGTGAACACGTGCTCGTCGCTTGGCTATATATAGTTCAGTCGGTCCCTAGAGGATGGCGTTGGAGCAGGATTAAACCCAGAGAACAAGACGTGAGGGTCACAAGGTCTAGACAGCTCCTGATGCTCCTGTTAGAGACTGACCACGTGCTCGTCGCTTGGCTATATATAGTTCAGTTGGTCACTAGGGGATGGTGTTTGAGCATGAATAAGCCCACTAAAGAAGACGTTAGTGCCACAATGTCTAGACAGCTCCTGATGCTCCTTTAGGGACTGAGAACGTGCTCGTCGCTAGACTGGATATAGTCCAGTCGGTCTCTAGAGGATGCCGTTGGGGCAGAATTTAGCCCACAATACAAGACGTGAGGGCCATAAAGTCTAGACAGCTCCTGATGGTCCTGTTGGGCTGATCACGTGCTCGTCGCTTGGCTATATATAGTTCAGTTGATCCCTAGAGGATGGCGCTGGGGCAAAATTAAGCCCACAGAATAAGACGTGAGGGTCCCAAGGTCTAGAATGCTCCTGATGCTCCATTTAGGGGTGACAACGTGCTCGTCGCTTGGCTATATATAGTTCTGTTGGTCCATAGAAGATGGCGTTGGAGCAGGGTTAAGCCCACAAAACAAGACGTGATGGCCAGAAGGTCTAGACAGCTCCTGATGCTCCTTGTTGGGGTTGATGACGTGCTCGTCGCTAGACTTGATATAGTTCAGTCTGTCCCTAGAGGATTCCGTTGGGACAGGTTTAAGTCCACAAAACAAGACCTGAAGGACACAAAGTATAGACAGCTCCTGATGCTCCTGTTAGGGCTGATCACGTTCTTGTCGCTAGACTGGATATAGTTCAGTCGGTCCCTAGAGGATAGCGTTGGAGCAGGATGAAGCCCACAAATCAAGACGTGAGGGCCACAAGGTCTAGGCAGCTCCTGATGCACTTGTTAGAGACTGACCACTTGCTCGTCGCTAGACTGGATATAGTCCAGTCGGTCCCTAGAGGATGGCGTTGGGGCAGGATTAAGCCCACAAAAAAAGACGTGAGGGCCATAAAACCTAGACAGCTCCTGATGCTCCTGTTAGGGCTGATCACGTTTTGTCGCTAGACTGGATATAGTTCAGTCGGTCCCTAGAGGATGGCGTTGGGGAAGGATGAAGCCCACAAAACAAGATGTGAGGGCCATAAAGTCTAGACAGTTCCTGATGCACCTGTTAGAGGCGACATCGTGCTCGTCGCTGGGCTATTTATAGTTCAGTTGGTCCTTAGAGGATGGCGTTGGAGCAAGGTTAAGCCCACAAAACAAGACGTGAGTGCCACAAGGTCTGGAAAGCCCCTGATGCTCATTTAGGGACTGACCACGTGCTCGTCGCTAGACTGGATATAGTTAAGTCGGTCCCTAGAGGATGGCGTTGGAGCAGGATTAAGCCCACAGAATAAGACGTGAGTGTCCCAAGGTGTAGACAGCTCCTGATGCTCCTGTTAGGGGTGATCACGTGCTCGTCGCTTGGCTATATATAGTTCAGTCGGTCCATACAGAATGGCGTGGGGCAGGATTAAGCCCACAGAATAAGACGTAAGTGTCCCAGGGTCTAGACAGCTCCTGATACTCCTGTTAGGGGTGACCACGTGCTCGTCGCTTGGCTATATCTAGTTCAGTCGGTCCATACAGAATGGCGTGGGGCAGGATTAAGCCCACAGAATAGGACGTGAGGGTCCCGAGGTCTAGACAGCTCCTGATGCTCCTGTTAGCGGTGACAACGTGCTCGTCGCTTGACTATATATAGTTCAGTCGGTCCCTAGAGGGTGGCGTTGGAGCAAGGTTAAACACACAAAACAAGACGTGAGTGTCACAAGGTCTGGAAAGCCCCTGATGCTCATTTAGGGACTGACCACGTGCTCGTCGCTAGACTGGATATAGTTAAGTCGGTCCCTAGAGGATGGCGTTGGAGCAGGATTAAGCCCACAGAACAAGACGTGAGTGTCACAAGGTCTAGACAGCTCCTGATGCTCCTGTTTGGGGTGACCACGTGCTCTTCGCTTGGCTATATATAGTTCAGTCGGTCTTTAGAGGGTGGCGTTGGAGCAGGATTAAGCCCACAGAACAAGACGTGAAGGACACAAGGTCTAGACAGCTCCTGATGCTCCTGTTAGAGACTGACCACGTGCTGGTCGCTTGACTGGATATAGTTCAGTTGGTCCCTAAAAGATGGCGTTGGAGCAGGAAAAAGCCTACAGAACAAGACGTGAGTGCCACAAGGTCTATACAGCTAATGATGCTCCTGTTAGGGCTGATCACGTGCTCGTCGCTAGACTTGATATAGTTCAGTCGGTCCCTAGATAATGGCGTTGGAGCAGCATTAAGCCCACAGGACAAGACGTGAGGGTCGCAAGGTATAGACAGCTTCTGATTATCCTTTTAGAGACTGACCACGTGCTCGTCGCTTGGCTATATATAGTTCAGTTGGTCCCTAGAGGATGGCGTTGGAGCAGAAATAAGCCTACAAAACAAGACGTGAGTGTCACAAAGTCTAGACAGCTCCTAATGCTCCTGTTTGGGGTGACCACGTGCTCGTCGCTTGGATATATATTGTTCAGTCGGTCCTTAGAGGATGGCGTTGGAGCGGGATTAACCCCACAGAACAAGACGTGAAGGGCAGAAGGTCTAGACAGCTCCTGATGCTCCTGTTAGAGACTGACCACGTGCTCGTCACTTGACTGGATATAGTTCAGTTGGTCCCTAAAGGATAACGTTGGAGCAAGAAAAAGCCTACAGAACAAGACGTGAGTGCCACAAGGTCTATACAGCTCCTGATGCTCCTGTTAGGGCTGATCACGTGCTCGTCGCTAGACTTGATATAGTTCAGTCGGTCCCTAGATGATGGCGTTGGAGCAGGATTAAGCCCACAGGACAAGACGTGAGGGTCCCAAGGTATACACAGCTCCTGATTCTCCTTTTAGAGACTGACAACGTGCTCGTCGCTTGGCTATATATAGTTGAGTTGGTCCCTGGAGGATGGCGTTGGAGCAGAAATAAGCCCACAGAACAAGACGTGAGGGTCACAATGTTTAGACAGCTCTTGATGCTCCTTTTAGACTGACCACGTGCTCGTCGCTTGGCTATATAGTTCAGTCGGTTCCAAGAAAATGGCGTTGGAGCAGGATTAAGCCCACAGAACAGGACGTGAGGGTCCCAAAGTCTAGACAGCTCCTGATGTTGCTGTTAGGGGTGACAACGTGCTCGTCGCTTGTCTACATATAGTTCAGTCGGTTCCTAGAAGATGGCGTTGGAGCAAGGTTAAGCAAACAGAACGAGACGTGAGTGTCCCAAGGTCTAGACAGCTCCTGATGCTCCTGTTAGGGGCGACCACGTGCTCGTCGCTTGGCTATATATAGTTCAGTCGGATCATAGAAGATGGCGTTGGAGCAAGGTTAAGCAAAGAGAACGAGACGTGAGTGTCCCAAGGTCTAGACAGCTCCTGATACTCCTTTAGGGACTGACCACGTGCTCGTCGCTAGACTGGATATAGTTCAGTCGGTCCCTAGAGGATGGCGTTCGAGCAGGATTAAGCCGACAGAACAAGATGTGTGGGTCCCAAGGTCTAGACAGCTCCTAATGCTTCCGTTAGGGGTGACCACGTGCTCGTCGCTTGGCTATATATAGTTCAGTCTGTCCCTAGAGGATGGCTTTGGAGCAGGATAAACCCCAGAAAAGAAGACGTGAGGTCCACAAGGTCTAAACAGATCCTGATGCTCCTGTTAGAGACTGACCACGTGCTCGTCGCTTTGCTATATATAGTTCAGTCTGTCCCCAGAGGATGGCATTGGACCAAGGTTAAGCAAGCAGAACAAGACGTGAGTGCCCCAAGGTCTAGACAGCTCCTGATGCTCCTGTTAGAGACTGACCACGTGCTCGTCGCTCTGCTATATATAGTTCAGTCGGTTCCTAGAGAATGGCGTTGGGGCACGATTAAGCCCACAGAATAAGACGTGAGGGTCCCAAGGTCTACACAGCTCCTGATGCTCCTGTTAGGGGTGACCACGTGCTCCTCGCTTGGCTATATATAGTTCAGTCGGTCCCTAGAGGATGGCGTTGGAGCAGGAATAAGCCCACGAAACAAGACGTGAGTGCCACAAGGTCTAGAAAGCTCCTGATGCTTCTTTAGGGACTGACCACGCGCTCGTCGCTAGACTGGATATAGTTCAGTCGGTCCCTGGAGGATGGCGTTGGAGCAGGATTAAGCCCACAGAACAAGACGTGAGGGTCCCAAGGTCTAGACAGCTCCTGATGCTCTGGTTAGGGGTGAACACGTGCTCGTCGCTTGGCTATATATAGTTCAGTCGGTTTTTAGAGGATGGCGATGGAGCAGGATTAAGCCCACAGAACAAGACGTGAGGGTCACAAGGTCTAGACAGCTCCTGATGCTCCTGTTAGAGACTGACCACGTGCTCGTTGCTTGGCTATATATAGTTCAGTTGGTCCCTAGAGGATGGCGTTGGAGCAGGAATAAGTCCACAAAAAAGGACGTGAGTGGCAAAAGGTCTAGAAAGCTCTTGATGCTCCTTTTAGACTGACCACGTGCTCGTCGCTTCGCTATTAAGTTCAGTCGGTTCCAAGGAAATTGCGTTGGAAGAGGATTAAGCGCACAGAACAAGACGTGAGGGTCCCAATGTCTAGACAGCTCCTGATGCTCCTGTTCGGGGTGAACACGTGCTCGTCGCTTGGCTATATATAGTTCAGTCGGTCCCTAGAGGATGGCGTTGGAGCAGGAATAAGCCCACAAAACAAGACGTGAGTGCCACAAGGTCTAGAAAGCTCCTGATGCTTCTTTAGGGACTGACCACGTGCTCGTCGCCAGACTGGATATAGTTCAGTCGGTCCCTCGAGGATGGTGTTGGGGCAGGATTAAGCCCACAAAACAAGACGTGAGAGCCATAAAGTCTAGACAGCTCCTGATGCTCCTGTTAGGGCTGATCACGTGTTTTCGCTAGACTGGATATAGTTGAGTAGGTCACTAGAGGATTGTGTTTTTGAAAGATGAAGCCCAGAAAGCAAGACGTGAGGGCCATACATCTATTCAGCTCCTGATGCTCCTGTTAGAGACTGACCACGTGCTCGTCGCTTGGCTATATATAGTTCAGTCGGTCCATAGAGAATGGCGTGGGGCAGGATTAAGCCCACAGAATAGGACGTGAGGGTCCCGAGGTGTAGAGAGCTCCTGATGCTCCTGTTAGGGTGACCACGTGCTCGTCGCTTGGCTACATATAGTTCAGTCGGTCCCAAGAGGATGGCGTTGGAGGAAGGTCAAGTCCACAAAACAAGACGTGAGTGCCACAAGGTCTAGAAAGCTCCTCATGCTTCTTTAGGGACTGACCACGCGCTCGTCGCTAGACTGGATATAGTTCAGTCGGTCCCTGGAGGATGGGGTTGGAGCAGGATTAAGCCCAAAGAACAAGACGTGAGGGTCCAAAGGTCTAGACGGCTCCTGATGCTCCTGTTAGTGGTGAACACGTGCTCGTCGCTTGGCTATATATAGTTCATTCGGTCCCTAGAGGATGGCGTTGGAGCAGGATTAAGCCCACAGAACAAGACATGAGGGTCACAAGGTCTAGACAGCTCCTGATGCTCCTGTTAGAGACTGACCACATGCTCGTCGCTTGGCTATATATAGTTCAGTTGGTCCCTAGAGGATGGTGTTTGAGCATGAATAAGCCCACTAAAGAAGACGTGAGTGCCACAATGTGTAGACAGCTCCTGATGCTCCTTTAAGGACTGACAACGTGCTCGTCGCTAGACTGGATATAGTCCAGTCGGTCTCTAGAGAATGCCGTTGGGGCAGGAATAAGGCCACAATACTAGACGTGAGTGCCATAAAGTCTAGACAGCTCCTGATGGTCCTGTTGGGCTGATCACGTACTCGTCGCTTGGCTATATATAGTTCAGTTGATCCCTAGAGGATGGCGCTGGGGCAGGATTAAGCCCACAGAATAAGACGTGAGGGTCCCAAGGTCTAGAATGCTCCTGATGCTCCTTTTAGGGGTGACAACGTGCTCGTCGCTTGGCTATATATAGTTCTGTCGGTCCATAGAGGATGGCGTTGGAGCAGGGTTAAGCCCACAAAACAAGACGTGATGGCCGCAAGGTCTAGACAGCTCCTGATGCCCCTGTTGGGGTTGATCACGTGCTCGTCGCTAAACTTGATATAGTTCAGTCTGTCCCTAGAGGATTCCGTTGGGACAGGATTAAGTCCACAAAAAAAGACCTGAAGGACACAAAGTACAGACAGCTCCTGTTGCTCCTGTTAGGGCTGATTACGTTCTTGTCGCTAGACTGGATATAGTTCAGTCGGTCCCTAGAGGATAGCGTTGGAGCAGGATGAAGCCCACAAATCAAGACGTGAGAGCCACAAGGTCTAGGCAGCTCCTGATGCACTTGTTAGAGACTGACCACTTGCTCGTCGCTGGACTGGATATAGTCCAGTCGGTCCCTAGAGGATGGCGTTGGGGCAGGATTAAGCCCACAAAACAAGACGTGAGGGCCATAAAACATAGAAAGCTCCTGATGCTCCTGTTAGGGCTGATCACGTTTTGTCGCTAGACTGGATATAGTTCCGTCGGTCCCTAGAGGATGGCGTTGGGGAAGGATGAAGCCCACAAAACAAGACGTGAGGGCCATAAAGTCTAGACAGCTTCTGATGCTCCTGTTAGGGGCGACCACGTGTTCGTCGCTTGGCTATTTATAGTTCAGTTGGTCCTTAGAGGATTGCGTTGGAGCAAGGTTAAACCCACAAATCAAGACGTGAGGGCCACAAGGTCTAGGCAGCTCCTGATGCTCATTTAGGGACTGACCACGTGCTCGTCGCTAGACTGGATATAGTTAAGTCGGTCCCTAGAGGATGGCGTTGGAGCAGGATTAAGCCCACAGAACAAGACGTGAGTGTCCCAAGGTCTAGAAATCTCCTGATGCTCCTGTTAGGGGTGACCAAGTGCTCGTCGCTTGGCTATATATAGTTCAGTCGGTCCATACAGAATGGCGTGGGGCAAGATTAAGCCCGCATAATAGGACGTGAGGGTCCCGAGGTCTAGACAGCTCCTGATGCTCCTGTTAGCGGTGACAACGTGCTCGTCGCTTGGCTATATATAGTTCAGTCGGTCCCTAGAGGATGGCGTTGGAGCAAGGTTAAGCCCACAAAACAAGACGTGAGTGCCCCAAGGTCTGGAAAGCCTCTGATGCTCATTTAGGGACTGACCACGTGCTCGTCGCTAGACTGGATATAGTTAAGTCGGTCCCTAGAGGATGGCGTTGGAGCAGGATTAAGCCCACAGAACAAGACGTGAGTGTCCCAAGGTCTAGACAGCTCCTGATGGTCTTGTTAGAGGTGACCACGTGCTCGTCGCTTGGCTATATATAGTTCAGTCGGTCCTTAGAGGATGGCGTTGAAGCAGGATTAATCCCACAGAACAAGACGTGAAGGACACAAGGTCTAGACAGCTCCTGATGCTCCTGTTAGAGACTGACCACGTGCTCGTCGCTTGACTGGATATAGTTCAGTTGGTTCCTAAAGGATGGCGTTGGAGCAGGAAAAAGCCCACAGAACAACACGTGAGTGTCCCAAGGTCTAGACAGCTCCTGATGCTCCTCTTATGGCTGATCACGTGCTAATCGCTAGACTTGATATAGTTCAGTCGGTCCCTAGATGATGGCCTTGGAGCAGGATTAAGAACACAGGACAAGACGTGAGGGTCCCAAGGTATAGACAGCTCCTGATTCTCCTGTTAGAGACTGACCACGTGCTCGTCGCTTGGCTATATATAGTTCAGTTGGTCCCTGGAGGATGGCGTTTGAGCAGAAATAAGCCCAGAAAACAAGACGTGAGTGCCACAATGTCTAGAAAGCTCCTGATTCTCCTTTAAGGACTGACCACGTGTTCGTCGCTACACTGGATATAGTTCACTCGGTCCCTGGAGGATGGCGTTGGAGCAGGATTAAGCCCACAGAACAAGACGTGAGGGTCCCAAGGTCTAGACAGCTCCTGATGCTCCTTTCGGGACGGACCACGTGCTCGTCACTAGACTGGATATAGTTCAGTCGGTCCCTAGAGGATGGCGTTGGAGCAGGAATAAGCCCACAGAACAAGACGTGAGGGTCCTAAGGTCTAGACAGCTTCTGATGCTCCTGTTAGGGGTGACCACGTGCTCGTCGCTTGGCTATTTATAGTTCAGTTGGTCCTTAGAGGATGGCGTTTGATCATGAATAAGACCACTAAACAAGACGTGAGTGCCACAAGGTCTAGACAGCTCCTGATGCTCCTTTAGGGACTGACCACGTGCTCGTCGCTAGACTGGATATAGTTCAGTCGGTCCATAGAGGATGGCGTTGGAGCAGGATTAAACCGACAGAACAAGATGTGTGGGTCCCAAGGTCTAGACAGCTCCTGATGCTCCTCTTAGGGGTGACCACGTGCTCGTCGCTAGACTGGATACAGTTCAATCGGTCCCTAGAGGATGGCGTTGGAGCAGGATTAAGCCGACAGAACAAGATGTGTGGGTCCCAAGGTCTAGACAGCTCCTGATGCTCTCGTTAGGGGTGACCACGTGCTCGTCGCTTGACTGGATATAGTTCAGTTGGTCCCTTGAGGATGGCGTTGGAGCAGGAATAAGCCCACAGAACAAGACGTGAGGGTCCTAAGGTCTAGACAGCTTCTGATGCTCCTGTTAGGGGCGACCACGTGCTCGTCGCTTGGCTATTTATAGTTCAGTTGGTCCTTAGAAGATGGCGTTTGATAATGAATAAGACCACTAAACAAGACGTGAGTGCCACAAGGTCTAGACAGCTCCTGATGCTCCTTTAGGGACTGACCACGTGCTCGTCGCTAGACTGGATATAGTTCAGTCGGTCCATAGAGGATGGCGTTGGAGCAGGATTGAACCGACAGAACAAGATGTGTGGGTCCCAAGGTCTAGACAGCTCCTGATGCTCCTCTTAGGGGTGACCACGTGCTCGTCGCTAGACTGGATATAGTTCAGTCGGTCCCTAGAGGATGGCGTTGGAGCAGGATTAAGCCGACAGAACAAGATGTGTGGGTCCCAAGGTCTAGACAGCTCCTGATGCACCTGTTAGGGTTGAACACGTGCTCGTCGCTTGTATATATATAGTTCAGTCGGTCCCTAGAAGATGGTGTTGGAGCAGGATTAACCCCACAGAACAAGACGTGAGGGTCACAATGTTTAGACAGCTCTTGATGCTCCTTTTAGACTGACCACGTGCTCGTCGCTTGGCTATATAGTTCAGTCGGTTCCAAGAAAATGGCGTTGGAGCAAGATTAAGCTCACAGAACTGGACGTGAGGGTCCCAAAGTCTAGACAGCTCCTGATGCTGCTGTTAGGGGTGACAACGTGCTCGTCGCTTGGCTACATATAGTTCAGTCGGTTCCTAGAAGATGGCGTTGGAGCAAGGTTAAGCAAACAGAACGAGACGTGAGTGTCCCAAGGTCTAGACAGCTCCTGATGCTTCCGTTAGGGGTGACCACGTGCTCGTCGCTTGAGTGGATATAGTTCATTTGGTCCCTAAAGGATTGCGTTGGAGCAGGAATAAGCCCACAAAACAAGACGCGAGTGCCACAAGGTCTAGACAGCTCCTGATGCTCCTGTTAGGGCTAATCACGTGCTCGTCGCTAGACTTGATATAGTTCAGTCGGTTCCTAGAGGACGGCTTTGGAGCAGGATTAAGCCCACAGGACAAGACGTGAGTGACCTTAGGTATAGACAGCTCCTGATTCTCCTGTTAGAGACTGACCACGTGCTCGTCGCTTGGCTATTTATAGTTCAGTTGGTCCTTAGAGGATGGGGTTTGATCATGAATAAGACCACTAAAAAAGACGTGAGTGCCACAAGGTCTAGACAGCTCCTAATGCTCCTTTAGGGACTGACCACGTGCTCATCGCTAGAGTGGATATAGTTCAGTCGGTCCATAGAGGATGGCGTTGGAGCAGGATTAAACCGACAGAAAAAGATGTGTGGGTCCCAAGGTCTAGACAGCTCCTGATGCTCCTCTTAGGGGTGACCCCGTGCTTGTCGCTTGGCTATATATAATTCAGTCGGTCCCTAGAGGATGGCGTTGGAGTAAGGATTAAGCCCACAGAACAAGACGTTAGGGTCCCAAGGTCAAGACAACTCCTGATGCTCCTGTTAGGGGCGACCACGTGCTCGTCGCTTGGCTATATATAGTTCAGTCGGTCCCCAGAGGATGGCATTGGAGCAAGGTTAAGCAAGCAGAACAAGACGTGAGTGTCCCAAGGTCTAGACAGCTCCTGATACTCCTTTAGGGACTGACCACGTGCTCGTCGCTAGACTGGATATAGTTCAGTCGGTCCCTAGAGGATGGCGTTGGAGCAGGATTAAGCCGACAGAACAAGATGTGCGGGTCCCAAGTTCTAGACAGCTCCTGATGCTCCCGTTAGGGGTGACCACGTGCTCGTCGCTTGACTGGATATAGTTCAGTCGGTCCCTAGAGGATGGCTTTGGAGCAGGATAAAGCCCAGAAAACAAGACGTGAGGTCCACAAGGTCTAAAAAGCTCCTGATGCTCCTTTTACAGACTGACCACGTGCTCGTCGCTTGGCTATATATAGTTCAGTCGGTCCCCAGAGGATGGCATTGGAGCAAGGTTAAGCAAGCAGAACAAGACGTGAGTGTCCCAAGGTCTAGACAGCTCCTGATGCTCCTGTTAGAGACTGACCACGTGCTCGTCGCTCTGCTATATATAGTTCAGTCGGTTCCTAGAGAATGGCGTTGGGGCACGATTAAGCCCATAGAATAAGACGTTAGGGTCCCAAGGTATATACAGCTCCTGATTCTCCTGTTAGGGGTGACCACGTGCTCGTCGCTTGGCTATATATAGTTCAGTCGGTCCCTAGAGGATGGCGTTGGAGCAGGAATAAGCCCACAAAACAAGACGTGAGTGCCACAAGGTCTAGAAAGCTCCTGATGCTTCTTTAGGGACTGACCACGCGCTCGTCGCTAGACTGGATATAGTTCAGTCGGTCCCTAGAGGATGGCGTTGGAGCAGGATTAAGCCGACAGAACAAGATGTGCGGGTCCCAAGTTCTAGACAGCTCCTGATGCTCCCGTTAGGGGTGACCACGTGCTCGTCGCTTGACTGGATATAGTTCAGTTGGTCCCAAAGGATTGCGTTGGAGCAGGAATAAGCCCACAAAAAGGGACGCGAGTGCCACAAGGTCTAGACAGCTCCTGATGCTCCTGTTAGGGCTAATCACGTGCTCGTCGCTAGACTTGATATAGTTCAGTCGGTTCCTAGAGGATGGCTTTGGAGCAGGATTATGCCCACAGGACAAGAAGTGAGTGTCCCTAGGTATAGACAGCTCCTGACTCTCCTGTTAGAGACTGACCACGTACTCGTCGCTAGGCTATATAAAGTTCAGTTGGTCCCTAGAGGATGGCGTTGGAGCAGGAATAAGCCCACAAAACAAGACGTGAGTGCCACAATGTCTAGAAAGCTCCTGATGCTCCTTTAGGGACTGACCACTTGCTCGTCGCTAGACTGGATATAGTTCAGTCGGTCCCTGGAGGATGGCGTTGGAGCAGGATTAAGCCCACAGAACAAGACATGAGGGTCTCAAGGTCTAGACAGCTCCTGATGCTCCTGTTAGGGGTGACCACGTGCTTGTCGCTTGGCTATATATAATTCAGTCGGTCCCTAGAGGATGGCGTTGGAGCAGGATTAAGCCCACAAAACAAGACGTTAGGGTCCCAAGGTCTAGACACCTCCTGATGCTCCTGTTAGAGGCGACCACGTGCTCGTCGCTTGGCTATATATAGTTCAGTTGGTCCCTTGAGGATGGCGTTTGAGCATGAATAAGACCACTAAACAAGACGTGAGTGCCACAAGGTCTAGACAGCTCCTGATACTCCTTTAGGGACTGACCACGTGCTCGTCGCTAGACTGGATATAGTTCAGTCGGTCCCTAGAGGATGGCGTTCGAGCAGGATTAAGCCGACAGAACAAGATGTGTGGGTCCCAAGGTCTAGACAGCTCCTAATGCTTCCGTTAGGGGTGACCACGTGCTTGTCGCTTGGCTATATATAATTCAGTCTGTCCCTAGAGGATGGCTTTGGAGCAGGATAAACCCCAGAAAACAAGACGTGAGGTCCACAAGGTCTAAACAGCTCCTGATGCTCCTGTTAGAGACTGACCACTTGCTCGTCGCTTGGCTATATATAGTTCAGTCGGTCCCCAGAGGATGGCATTGGAGCAAGGTTAAGCAAGCAGAACAAGACGTGAGTGCCCCAAGGTCTAGACAGCTCCTGATGCTCCTGTTAGAGACTGACCACGTGCTCGTCGCTCTGCTATATATAGTTCAGTCGGTTCCTAGAGAATGGCGTTGGGGCACGATTAAGCCCACAGAATAAGACGTGAGGGTCCCAAGGTCTACACAGCTCCTGATGCTCCTGTTAGGGGTGACCACGTGCTCCTCGCTTGGCTATATATAGTTCAGTCGGTCCCTAGAGGATGGCGTTGGAGCAGGAATAAGCCCACGAAACAAGACGTGAGTGCCACAAGTCTAGAAAGCTCCTGATGCTTCTTTAGGGACTGACCACGCGCTCGTCGCTAGACTGGATATAGTTCGTCGGTCCCTGGAGGATGGCGTTGGAGCAGGATTAAGCCCACAGAACAAGACGTGAGGGTCCCAAGGTCTAGACAGCTCCTGATGCTCTGGTTAGGGGTGAACACGTGCTCGTCGCTTGGCTATATATAGTTCAGTCGGTTTTTAGAGGATGGCGATGGAGCCAGGATTAAGCCCACAGAACAAGACGTGATAGTCACAAGGTCTAGACAGCTCCTGATGCTCCTGTTAGAGACTGACCACGTGCTCGTTGCTTGGCTATATATAGTTCAGTTGGTCCCTAGAGGATGGCGTTGGAGCAGGAATAAGTCCACAAAAAAGGACGTGAGTGGCAAAAGGTCTAGAAAGCTCTTGATGCTCCTTTTAGACTGACCACGTGCTCGTCGCTTGGCTATTAAGTTCAGTCGGTTCCAAGGAAATTGCGTTGGAGGAGGATTAAGCGCACAGAACAAGAAGTGAGGGTCCCAATGTCTAGACAGCTCCTGATGCTCCTGTTCGGGGTGAACACGTGCTCGTCGCTTGGCTATATATAGTTCAGTCGGTCCCTAGAGGATGGCGTTGGAGCAGGAATAAGCCCACAAAACAAGACGTGAGTGCCACAAGGTCTAGAAAGCTCCTGATGCTTCTTTAGGGACTGACCACTTGCTCGTCGCCAGACTGGATATAGTTCAGTCGGTCCCTCGAGGATGGTGTTGGGGCAGGATTAAGCCCACAAAACAAGACGTGAGAGCCATAAAGTCTAGACAGCTCCTGATGCTCCTGTTAGGGCTGATCACGTGTTTTCGCTAGACTGGATATAGTTGAGTTGGTCACTAGAGGATTGTGTTTTTGAAAGATGAAGCCCAGAAAGCAAGACGTGAGGGCCATAAATCTATTCAGCTCCTGATGCTCCTGTTAGAGACTGACCACGTGCTCGTCGCTTGGCTATATATAGTTCAGTCGGTCCATAGAGAATGGCGTGGGGCAGGATTAAGCCCACAGAATAGGACGTGAGGGTCCCGAGGTCTAGAGAGCTCCTGATGCTCCTGTTAGGGTGACCACGTGCTCGTCGCTTGGCTACATATAGTTCAGTCGGTCCCAAGAGGATGGCGTTGGAGGAAGGTCAAGTCCACAAAACAAGACGTGAGTGCCACAAGGTCTAGAAAGCTCCTCATGCTTCTTTAGGGACTGACCACGCGCTCGTCGCTAGACTGGATATAGTTCAGTCGGTCCCTGGAGGATGGCGTTGGAGCAGGATTAAGCCCAAAGAACAAGACGTGAGGGTCCAAAGGTCTAGACGGCTCCTGATGCTCCTGTTAGTGGTGAACACGTGCTCGTCGCTTGGCTATATATAGTTCATTCGGTCCCTAGAGGATGGCGTTGGAGCAGGATTAAGCCCACAGAACAAGACATGAGGGTCACAAGGTCTAGACAGCTCCTGATGCTCCTGTTAGAGACTGACCACATGCTCGTCGCTTGGCTATATATAGTTCAGTTGGTCCCTAGAGGATGGTGTTTGAGCATGAATAAGCCCACTAAAGAAGACGTGAGTGCCACAATTTGTAGACAGCTCCTGATGCTCCTTTAAGGACTGACAACGTGCTCGTCGCTAGACTGGATATAGTCCAGTCGGTCTCTAGAGAATGCCGTTGGGGCAGGAATAAGGCCACAATACTAGACGTGAGGGCCATAAAGTCTAGACAGCTCCTGATGGTCCTGTTGGGCTGATCACGTGCTCGTCGCTTGGCTATATATAGTTCAGTTGATCCCTAGAGGATGGCGCTGGGGCAGGATTAAGCCCACAGAATAAGACGTGAGGGTCCCAAGGTCTAGAATGCTCCTGATGCTCCTTTTAGGGGTGACAACGTGCTCGTCGCTTGGCTATATATAGTTCTGTCGGTCCATAGAGGATGGCGTTGGAGCAGGGTTAAGCCCACAAAACAAGACGTGATGGCCGCAAGGTCTAGACAGCTCCTGATGCCCCTGTTGGGGTTGATCACGTGCTCGTCGCTAAACTTGATATAGTTCAGTCTGTCCCTAGAGGATTCCGTTGGGACAGGATTAAGTCCACAAAAAAAGACCTGAAGGACACAAAGTACAGACAGCTCCTGTTGCTCCTGTTAGGGCTGATTACGTTCTTGTCGCTAGACTGGATATAGTTCAGTCGGTCCCTAGAGGATAGCGTTGGAGCAGGATGAAGCCCACAAATCAAGACGTGAGGGCCACAAGGTCTAGGCAGCTCCTGATGCACTTGTTAGAGACTGACCACTTGCTCGTCGCTAGACTGGATATAGTCCAGTCGGTCCCTAGAGGATGGCGTTGGGGCAGGATTAAGCCCACAAAACAAGACGTGAGGGCCATAAAACCTAGAAAGCTCCTGATGCTCCTGTTAGGGCTGATCACGTTTTGTCGCTAGACTGGATATAGTTCCGTCGGTCCCTAGAGGATGGCGTTGGGGAAGGATGAAGCCCACAAAACAAGACGTGAGGGCCATAAAGTCTAGACAGCTTCTGATGCTCCTGTTAGGGGCGACCACGTGTTCGTCGCTTGGCTATTTATAGTTCAGTTGGTCCTTAGAGGATTGCGTTGGAGCAAGGTTAAACCCACAAATCAAGACGTGAGGGCCACAAGGTCTAGGCAGCTCCTGATGCTCATTTAGGGACTGACCACGTGCTCGTCGCTAAACTGGATATAGTTAAGTCGGTCCCTAGAGGATGGCGTTGGAGCAGGATTAAGCCCACAGAACAAGACGTGAGTGTCCCAAGGTCTAGAAATCTCCTGATGCTCCTGTTAGGGGTGACCAAGTGCTCGTCGCTTGGCTATATATAGTTCAGTCGGTCCATACAGAATGGCGTGGGGCAAGATTAAGCCCGCATAATAGGACGTGAGGGTTCCGAGGTCTAGACAGCTCCTGATGCTCCTGTTAGCGGTGACAACGTGCTCGTCGCTTGGCTATATATAGTTCAGTCGGTCCCTAGAGGATGGCGTTGGAGCAAGGTTAAGCCCACAAAACAAGACGTGAGTGCCCCAAGGTCTGGAAAGCCTCTGATGCTCATTTAGGGACTGACCACGTGCTCGTCGCTAGACTGGATATAGTTAAGTCGGTCCCTAGAGGATGGCGTTGGAGCAGGATTAAGCCCACAGAACAAGACGTGAGTGTCACAAGGTCTAGACAGCTCCTGATGGTCTTGTTAGGGGTGACCACGTGCTCGTCGCTTGGCTATATATAGTTCAGTCGGTCCTTAGAGGATGGCGTTGAAGCAGGATTAATCCCACAGAACAAGACGTGAAGGACACAAGGTCTAGACAGCTCCTGATGCTCCTGTTAGAGACTGACCACGTGCTCGTCGCTTGACTGGATATAGTTCAGTTGGTTCCTAAAGGATGGCGTTGGAGCAGGAAAAAGCCCACAGAACAACACGTGAGTGTCCCAAGGTCTAGACAGCTCCTGATGCTCCTGTTATGGCTGATCACGCGCTAATCGCTAGACTTGATATAGTTCAGTCGGTCCCTAGATGATGGCCTTGGAGCAGGATTAAGAACACAGGACAAGACGTGAGGGTCCCAAGGTATAGACAGCTCCTGATTCTCCTGTTAGAGACTGACCACGTGCTCGTCGCTTGGCTATATATAGTTCAGTTGGTCCCTGGAGGATGGCGTTTGAGCAGAAATAAGCCCACAAAACAAGACGTGAGTGCCACAAGGTCTAGAAAGCTCCTGATTCTCCTTTAAGGACTGACCACGTGTTCGTCGCTACACTGGATATAGTTCACTCGGTCCCTGGAGGATGGCGTTGGAGCAGGATTAAGCCCACAGAACAAGACGTGAGGGTCCCAAGGTCTAGACAGCTCCTGATGCTTCTTTAGGGACGGACCACGTGCTCGTCACTAGACTGGATATAGTTCAGTCGGTCCCTAGAGGATGGCGTTGGAGCAGGAATAAGCCCACAGAACAAGACGTGAGGGTCCTAAGGTCTAGAGAGCTTCTGATGCTCCTGTTAGGGGTGACCACGTGCTCGTCGCTTGGCTATTTATAGTTCAGTTGGTCCTTAGAGGATGGCGTTTGATCATGAATAAGACCACTAAACAAGACGTGAGTGCCACAAGGTCTAGACAGCTCCTGATGCTCCTTTAGGGACTGACCACGTGCTCGTCGCTAGACTGGATATAGTTCAGTCGGTCCATAGAGGATGGCGTTGGAGCAGGATTAAACCGACAGAACAAGATGTGTGGGTCCCAAGGTCTAGACAGCTCCTGATGCTCCTCTTAGGGGTGACCACGTGCTCGTCGCTAGACTGGATACAGTTCAATCGGTCCCTAGAGGATGGCGTTGGAGCAGGATTAAGCCGACAGAACATGATGTGTGGGTCCCAAGGTCTAGACAGCTCCTGATGCTCTCGTTAGGGGTGACCACGTGCTCGTCGCTTGACTGGATATAGTTCAGTTGGTCCCTTGAGGATGGCGTTGGAGCAGGAATAAGCCCACAGAACAAGACGTGAGGGTCCTAAGGTCTAGACAGCTTCTGATGCTCCTGTTAGGGGCGACCACGTGCTCGTCGCTTGGCTATTTATAGTTCAGTTGGTCCTTAGAAGATGGCGTTTGATAATGAATAAGACCACTAAACAAGACGTGAGTGCCACAAGGTCTAGACAGCTCCTGATGCTCCTTTAGGGACTGACCACGTGCTCGTCGCTAGACTGGATATAGTTCAGTCGGTCCATAGAGGATGGCGTTGGAGCAGGATTGAACCGACAGAACAAGATGTGTGGGTCCCAAGGTCTAGACAGCTCCTGATGCTCCTCTTAGGGGTGACCACGTGCTCGTCGCTAGACTGGATATAGTTCAGTCGGTCCCTAGAGGATGGCGTTGGAGCAGGATTAAGCCGACAGAACAAGATGTGTGGGTCCCAAGGTCTAGACAGCTCCTGATGCACCTGTTAGGGTTGAACACGTGCTCGTCGCTTGTATATATATAGTTCAGTCGGTCCCTAGAAGATGGTGTTGGAGCAGGATTAACCCCACAGAACAAGACGTGAGGGTCACAATGTTTAGACAGCTCTTGATGCTCCTTTTAGACTGACCACGTGCTCGTCGCTTGGCTATATAGTTCAGTCGGTTCCAAGAAAATGGCGTTGGAGCAAGATTAAGCTCACAGAACTGGACGTGAGGGTCCCAAAGTCTAGACAGCTCCTGATGCTGCTGTTAGGGGTGACAACGTGCTCGTCGCTTGGCTACATATAGTTCAGTCGGTTCCTAGAAGATGGCGTTGGAGCAAGGTTAAGCAAACAGAACGAGACGTGAGTGTCCCAAGGTCTAGACAGCTCCTGATGCTCCCGTTAGGGGTGACCACGTGCTCGTCGCTTGAGTGGATATAGTTCAATTGGTCCCTAAAGGATTGCGTTGGAGCAGGAATAAGCCCACAAAACAAGACGCGAGTGCACAAGGTCTAGACAGCTCCTGATGCTCCTGTTAGGGCTAATCTCGTGCTCGTCGCTAGACTTGATATAGTTCAGTCGCTTCCTAGAGGACGGCTTTGGAGCAGGATTAAGCCCACAGGACAAGACGTGAGTGTCCTTAGGTATAGACAGCTCCTGATTCTCCTGTTAGAGACTGACCACGTGCTCGTCGCTTGGCTATTTATAGTTCAGTTGGTCCTTAGAGGATGGGGTTTGATCATGAATAAGACCACTAAAAAAGACGTGAGTGCCACAAGGTCTAGACAGCTCCTAATGCTCCTTTAGGGACTGACCACGTGCTCGTCGCTAGAGTGGATATAGTTCAGTCGGTCCATAGAGGATGGCGTTGGAGCAGGATTAAACCGACAGAAAATGATGTGTGGGTCCCAAGGTCTAGACAGCTCCTGATGCTCCTCTTAGGGGTGACCACGTGCTCGTCGCTTGTATATATATAGTTCAGTCGGTCCCTAGAAGATGGTGTTGGAGCAGGATTAACCCCACAGAACAAGACGTGAGGGTCACAATGTTTAGACAGCTCTTGATGCTCCTTTTAGACTTACCACGTGCTCGTCGCTTGGCTATATAGTTCAGTCGGTTCCAAGAAAATGGCGTTGGAGCAAGATTAAGCACACAGAACAGGACGTGAGGGTCACAAAGTCTAGACAGCTCCTGATGCTGCTGTTAGGGGTGACAACGTGCTCGTCGCTTGGTTACATATAGTTCAGTCGGTTCCTAGAAGATGGCGTTGGAGCAGGATTAAGCCGACAGAACAAGATGTGTGGGTCCCAAGGTCTAGACAGCTCCTGATGCTCCCGTTAGGGTTGACCACGTGCTCGTCGCTAGACTGGATATAGTTCAGTCGGTCCCTAGAGGATGGCGTTGGAGCAGGATTAAGCCGACAGAACAAGATGTGTGGGTCCCAAGGTCTAGACAGCTCCTGATGCTCCCGTTAGGGTTGACCACGTGCTCGTCGCTTGAATGGATATAGTTAAGTTGGTCCCTAAAGGATTGCGTTGGAGCAGGAATAAGCCCACAAAACAAGACGCGAGTGCCACAAGGTCTAGACAGCTCCTGATGCTCCTGTTAGGGCTAATCACGTGCTCGTCGCTAGACTTGATATAGTTCAGTCGGTTCCTAGAGGACGGCTTTGGAGCAGGATTAAGCCCACAGGACAAGACGTGAGTGTCCTTAGGTATAGACAGCTCCTGATTCTCCTGTTAGAGACTGACCACGTGCTCGTCGCTAGGCTATATATAGTTCAGTTGGTCCCTAGAGGATGGCGTTGGAGCAGGATTAAGCCCACAGAACAAGACGTGAGGGTCCCAAGGTCTAGACAGCTCCTGATGCTCCTGTTAGGGGCGACCACGTGCTCGTCGCTTGGCTATATATAGTTCAGTTGGTCGCCTTGAGGATAGCGTTTGAGCATGAATAAGACCACTAAACAAGACGTGAGTGCCACAAGGTCTAGACAGCTCCTGATACTCCTTTAGGGACTGACCACGTGCTCGTCGCTAGACTGGATATAGTTCAGTCGGTCCCTAGAGGATGGCGTTCGAGCAGGATTAAGCCGACAGAACAGGATGTGTGGGTCCCAAGGTCTAGACAGCTCCTGATGCTCCTGTTAGGGGTGACCAAGTGCTCGTCGCTTGGCTATATATAGTTCAGTCGGTTCCAAGAAAATGGCGTTGGAGCAAGATTAAGCTCACAGAACTGGACGTGAGGGTCCGAAGGTCTAGACAGCTCCTGATGCTACTCTTTGGGGTGACAACGTGCTCGTCGCTTGGCTACATATAGTTCAGTCGGTTCCTAGAAGATGGCGTTGGAGCAAGGTTAAGCAAACAGAACGAGACGTGAGTGTCCCAAGGTCTAGACAGCTCCTGATGCTCCCGTTAGGGGTGACCACGTGCTCGTCGCTTGAGTGGATATAGTTCAATTGGTCCCTAAAGGATTGCGTTGGAGCAGGAATAAGACACAAAACAAGACGCGAGTGCCACAAGGTCTAGACAGCTCCTGATGCTCCTGTTAGGGCTAATCACGTGCTCGTCGCTAGACTTGATATAGTTCAGTCGGTTCCTAGAGGACGGCTTTGGAGCAGGATTAAGCCCACAGGACAAGACGTGAGTGTCCTTAGGTATAGACAGCTCCTGATTCTCCTGTTAGAGACTGACCACGTGCTCGTCGCTTGGCTATTTATAGTTCAGTTGGTCCTTAGAGGATGGGGTTTGATCATGAATAAGACCACTAAAAAAGACGTGAGTGCCACAAGGTCTAGACAGCTCCTAATGCTCATTTAGGGACTGACCACGTGCTCGTCGCTAGAGTGGATATAGTTCAGTCGGTCCATAGAGGATGGCGTTGGAGCAGGATTAAACCGACAGAAAAAGATGTGTGGGTCCGAAGGTCTAGACAGCTCCTGATGCTCCTCTTAGGGGTGACCACGTGCTCGTCGCTTGTATATATATAGTTCAGTCGGTCCCTAGAAGATGGTGTTGGAGCAGGATTAACCCCACAGAACAAGACGTGAGGGTCACAATGTTTAGACAGCTCTTGATGCTCCTTTTAGACTTACCACGTGCTCGTCGCTTGGCTATATATAGTTCAGTCGGTCCCTAGAGGATGGCTTTGGAGCAGGATAAAGCCCAGAAAACAATACGTGAGGTCCACAAGGTCTAAACAGCTCCTGATGCTCCTGTTAGAGACTGACCACGTGCTCGTCGCTTGGCTATATATAGATCAGTCGGTCCCCAGAGGATGGCATTGCAGCAAGGTTAAGCAAGCAGAACAACACGTGAGTGTCCCAAGGTCTAGACAGCTCCTGATGCTCCTTTTAGAGACTGACCACGTGCTCGTCGCTTGGCTATATATAGTTCAGTCGGTTCCTAGAGAATGACGTTGGGGCACGATTAAGCCCACAGAATAAGACGTGAGGGTCCCAAGGTATAGACAGCTCCTGATTCTCCTGTTAGGGGTGACCACGTGCTCGTCGCTTGGCTATATATAGTTCAGTTGGTCCCTAGAGGATGGCGTTGGAGCAGGATTAAGTCCACAGAACAAGACGTGAGGGTCCCAAGGTCTAGACAGCTCCTGATGCTCCTTTAGGGACTGACCACGTGCTCGTCACTAGACTGGATATAGTTCAGTCGGTCCCTAGAGTGTGGTGTTGGAGCTTGAATAAGACCACTGAAAGAGACGTGAGTGCCACAAGGTCTAGACAGCTCCTGATGCTCCTTTAGGGACTGACCACGCGCTCGTCTCTAGACTGGATATATTTCAGTCGGTCCCTGGGGGATGGCGTTGGAGCAGGATTAAGCCCACAGAAAAAGACGTCAGGGTCCCAAGGTCTAGATAGCTGCTGATGCTCCTGTTAGGGGCGACCACGTGCTCGTCGCTTGGCTATATATAGTTTAGTTGGTCCCCTTGAGGATGGCGTTGGAGCAGGATTAAGCCCACAAAATCAGACGTGAGGGTCCCAAGGTCTAGACAGCTCCTGACGCTCCTGGTAGGGGTGACCACGAGCTCGTCGCTAGGCTATATATCGTTCAGTCGGTCACTAGAGGATGGCGATGGAGCAGGATTAAGCCCACGGAATAAGACGTGAGGGTCCCAAAGTCTAGACAGCTCCTGATGCTCCTGTTAGGGACTGACCACGTGCTCGTCGCTACATTGGATATAGTTCAGTCGATCTGTAGAGGATGGCGTTGGAGCAGGATTAAGCCCAAAGAACAAGACGTGAAGTTCCCTAGGTCTAGACAGCTCCTGATGCTCCTGTTAGGGACTGACCACGTGCTCGTCGCTTTGCCATATATAGTTCAGTCGGTTCCTAGAGGATGGCGTTGGAGCAGGATTAAGCCAACAGAACAAGACGTGAGGGTCCCAAGGTCTAGACAGCTCCTGATGCTCCTGGTAGCGGTGACCACGAGCTCGTCGTTAGGCTATATATAGTTCAGTCGGTCACTAGAGGATGGCGTTGGAGCAGGAATATGCCCACGGAATAAAACGTAAGGTTCCCAAAGTCTAGACAGCTCCTGATGGTTCTGTTAGTGACTGACCACGTACTCGTCGCTAGACTGGATATAGTTCAGTCGATCACTAGAGGATGGCGTTGGAGCAGGATTAAGCCCACAGAACAAGACGTGAGGGTCCCAATATCTAGACAGCTCCTGATGCTCCTGTTAGGGACTGACCAGGTGCTCGTCGCTAGACTGGATATAGTTCAGTCGATTCCTAGAGGATGGCGTTGAAGCAGGATTAAGCTCACAGAATAAGAAGTGAGGGTCCCGAGGTCTTGAAAGCTCCTGATGCTCCTGTTAGAGACTGACCACGTGCTCATCGCTTGGCTTATATAGTTCAGTCGGTTACTAGAGAACGGCTTTGGGGCACGATTAAGCCCAGAGAATAAGACGTGAGTGTCCCAAGGTATAGACAGCTCCTTATTCTCCTTTTAGGGGTGACCACGTGCTCGTCGCTTGGCTATATATAGTTCAGTCGGTCCCTGGAAGATGGCGTTGGAGCAGGATTAAGCCCACAGAACAGGACGTGAGGGTCCCAAGGTCTAGACAGCTCCTGATGCTACTCTTAGGGGTGAACACGTGCTCGTCGCTTGGCTATATATAGTTCAGTCTGTCCCTAAAGGATGGCGTTGGAGCAGGATTAAGCCCAAAGAACAAGACGTGAGGGTCACAAGGTCTAGACAGCTCCTGATGCTCTTGTTAGAGACTGACCACGTGCTCGTCGCTTGGCTATATGTAGTTCAGTTTGTCCCTAGAGGATAACGTTGGAGCAGGAATAAGCCCACAAAAAAAGACGTGAGTGCCAAAACGTCTAGAAAGCTCCTGATGCTCCTTTAGGGACTGACCACGCGCTCGTCGCTAAACTTGATATATTTCAGTCGGTCCCTAAGCGATGGCGTTGGAGCAGGATTAAGCCCACAGAACAAAACGTGAGGGTCCCAATGTCTAGACAGCTCCTGATGCTCCTGTCCGGGGTGAACACGTGCTCGTCGCTTGGCTATATATAGTTCAGGCGGTCCCTAGAGGATGGCGTTGGAGCAGGATTAGGCCCAAAGAACAAGACGTGAGGGTCACAAGGTCTAGACAGCTCCTGATGCTCCTGTTAGAGACTGACCACGCGCTCGTCGCTTGGCTATATATAGTTCAGTAGGTCCCAAGAAGATGGCGTTTGAGCATGAATAAGACCACTAAACAAGACGTAAGTGCCACAAGGTCTAGACAGCTCCTGATGCTCCTTTAGGGACTGAACACGTGCTCGTCGCTAGACTTGATATAGTTCAGTCGGTTCCTAGAGGATGGAGTTGGAGCAGTATTAAGCCGACAGATTAAGACATGAGGGCCACAAGGTCTAGACAGCTCCTGATGCTCCTGTTAGGGACTGACCACATGCTCGTCGCTAGGTTATATATATTTAAGTCGGTCCCTAGAGGATGGCGTTGGAGCAGGATTAGGCCCACAAAATATGACGTGAGGATCCCAAGGTCTAGACAGCTCCTGATGCTCCTGTTAGGGGTGACTACGTGCTCTTCGCTTTGCTATATATAGTTCAGTCGGTTCCTAGAGGATGGCGTTGGAGCAGGATTGGGACACAGAATAAGAGGTGAGGGTCCCAGGGTGTAGACAGCTCCTGATGCTCCTGTTAGGGGTGACCACGTGCTCATCGCTTTGCTATATATAGTTCAGTAGGTCCCAAGAGGATGGCGTTTGAGCATGAATAAGACCACTAAACAAGACGTAAGTGCCAGAAGGTCTAGACAGCTCCTGATGCTCCTTTAGGGACTGAACACGTGCTCGTCGCTAGACTTGATATAGTTCAGTCGGTCCCTGGAGGATGGCGTTGGAGCAGGATTAATCCGACAGAATAAGACGTGAGGGTCCCAAGGTCTAGACAGCTCCTGATGCCCCTGTTACTGGCTGACCACGTGCTCGTCGCTAGGCTATATATAGTTCAGTCGGTCCCTAGAGGATGGCGTTGGAGCAGGATTAAGCCCACAGAGTAAGACGTGAGGGTCCCAGGGTCTAGACAGCTCCTGATGCTCCTGTTAGGGGTGACCACGTGCTCCTCGCTAGGCTATATATAGTTCAATCGGTCCCTAGAGGATGGCGTTGGAGCAGGATTAAGCCCAGAGAATAAGATGTGAGGGTCCCAAGGTCTAGACAGCTCCTGATGCTTTTGTTAGGGGTGGCCACGTGCTCGTCGCTAGGCTATATATAGTTCAATCGGTCACTAGAGGATGGCGTTGGAGCAGGATTAAGCCCACAAAACAAGACGTGAGGGCCACAAGGTCTAGACAGCTCGTGATTCTCCTGTTAGGGCTGATCACTTGCTCGTCGCTAGACTATATAAAGTTCTGTCGGTCACTAGAGGATGGCGTTGAAGCAGGATTAAGCTCACAGAATAAGAAGTGAGGGTCCCGAGGTCTTGAAAGCTCCTGATGCTCCTGTTAGAGACTGACCACGTGCTCATCGCTTGGCTTATATAGTTCAGTCGGTTACTAGAGAACGGCTTTGGGGCACGATTAAGCCCAGAGAATAAGACGTGAGTGTCCCAAGGTATAGACAGCTCCTTATTCTCCTTTTAGGGGTGACCACGTGCTCGTCGCTTGGCTATATATAGTTCAGTCGGTCCCTGGAAGATGGCGTTGGAGCAGGATTAAGCCCACAGAACAGGACGTGAGGGTCCCAAGGTCTAGACAGCTCCTGATGCTACTCTTAGGGGTGAACACGTGCTCGTCGCTTGGCTATATATAGTTCAGTCTGTCCCTAAAGGATGGCGTTGGAGCAGGATTAAGCCCAAAGAACAAGACGTGAGGGTCACAAGGTCTAGACAGCTCCTGATGCTCTTGTTAGAGACTGACCACGTGCTCGTCGCTTGGCTATATGTAGTTCAGTTTGTCCCTAGAGGATAACGTTGGAGCAGGAATAAGCCCACAAAAAAAGACGTGAGTGCCAAAACGTCTAGAAAGCTCCTGATGCTCCTTTAGGGACTGACCACGCGCTCGTCGCTAAACTGGATATATTTCAGTCGGTCCCTAAGCGATGGCGTTGGAGCAGGATTAAGCCCACAGAACAAAACGTGAGGGTCCCAATGTCTAGACAGCTCCTGATGCTCCTGTCCGGGGTGAACACGTGCTCGTCGCTTGGCTATATATAGTTCAGGCGGTCCCTAGAGGATGGCGTTGGAGCAGGATTAGGCCCAAAGAACAAGACGTGAGGGTCACAAGGTCTAGACAGCTCCTGATGCTCCTGTTAGAGACTGACCACGCGCTCGTCGCTTGGCTATATATAGTTCAGTAGGTCCCAAGAAGATGGCGTTTGAGCATGAATAAGACCACTAAACAAGACGTAAGTGCCACAAGGTCTAGACAGCTCCTGATGCTCCTTTAGGGACTGAACACGTGCTCGTCGCTAGACTTGATATAGTTCAGTCGGTTCCTAGAGGATGGAGTTGGAGCAGTATTAAGCCGACAGATTAAGACATGAGGGCCACAAGGTCTAGACAGCTCCTGATGCTCCTGTTAGGGACTGACCACATGCTCGTCGCTAGGTTATATATATTTAAGTCGGTCCCTAGAGGATGGCGTTGGAGCAGGATTAGGCCCACAAAATATGACGTGAGGATCCCAAGGTCTAGACAGCTCCTGATGCTCCTGTTAGGGGTGACTACGTGCTCTTCGCTTTGCTATATATAGTTCAGTCGGTTCCTAGAGGATGGCGTTGGAGCAGGATTGGGACACAGAATAAGAGGTGAGGGTCCCAGGGTGTAGACAGCTCCTGATGCTCCTGTTAGGGGTGACCACGTGCTCGTCGCTTTGCTATATATAGTTCAGTAGGTCCCAAGAGGATGGCGTTTGAGCATGAAAAAGACCACTAAACAAGACGTAAGTGCCAGAAGGTCTAGACAGCTCCTGATGCTCCTTTAGGGACTGAACACGTGCTCGTCGCTAGACTTGATATAGTTCAGTCGGTCCCTGGAGGATGGCGTTGGAGCAGGATTAATCCGACAGAATAAGACGTGAGGGTCCCAAGGTCTAGACAGCTCCTGATGCCCCTGTTACTGGCTGACCACGTGCTCGTCGCTAGGCTATATATAGTTCAGTCGGTCCCTAGAGGATGGCGTTGGAGCAGGATTAAGCCCACAGAGTAAGACGTGAGGGTCCCAGGGTCTAGACAGCTCCTGATGCTCCTGTTAGGGGTGACCACGTGCTCCTCGCTAGGCTATATATAGTTCAATCGGTCCCTAGAGGATGGCGTTGGAGCAGGATTAAGCCCAGAGAATAAGATGTGAGGGTCCCAAGGTCTAGACAGCTCCTGATGCTTTTGTTAGGGGTGGCCACGTGCTCGTCGCTAGGCTATATATAGTTCAATCGGTCACTAGAGGATGGCGTTGGAGCAGGATTAAGCCCACAAAACGAGACGTGAGGGCCACAAGGTCTAGACAGCTCGTGATTCTCCTGTTAGGGCTGATCACTTGCTCGTCGCTAGACTATATAAAGTTCTGTCGGTCACTAGAGGATGGCGTTGGAGCAGGTTTAAGCCCACAAAACAAGACGTAAGGGCCACAAGGTCTAGACAGCTCGTGATTCTCCTTTTAGGGCTGATCACTTGCTCGTCGCTAGGCTATATATAGTTCAGTCGGTCACTAGAGGAGGCGTTGGAGCAGGATTAACCCCACAAAACAAGACGTAAGGGCCACAAGGTCTAGACAGTTCATAATGCTCCTGTTAGGGACTGACCACGTGCTCGTTGCTAGGCTATATATAGTTCAGTCGATCCCTAGAGGATGGCGTTGGAGCAGGATTAAGCCCACAGAATAAGAAGTGAGGGTCCCAAGGTCTAGACAGCTCCTGATGCTCCTGTTAGGGACTGACCACGTGCTCGTCGCTTTGCTATATATAGTTCAGTCAGTCCCTAGCGGATGGCGTTGGAGCAGGATTAATCCCACAGAATAAGACGTGAGGGTCCCAAGGTCTAGACAGCTCGTGATGCTCCTGTTAGGGACTAACCACGTGCTCGTCGCTTTGCGATATAGAGTTCAGTCGCTCACTAGAGGATGGCGTTGGAGCAGGATTAAGCCCACAAAACAAGACGTGAGGGCCACAAGGTGTAGACAGGTCCTGATGCTCCTGTTAGGGCTGATCACTTGCTCGTCGCTAGACTATATATAGTTCTGTCGGTCACTAGAGGATGGCGTTGGAGCAGGATTAAGCCCACAAAACAAGACGTAAGGGCCACAAGGTCTAGACAGCTCGTGATTCTCCTTTTAGGGCTGATCACTTGCTCGTCGCTAGGCTATATATAGTTCAGTCGGTCACTAGAGGAGGCGTTGGAGCAGGATTAACCCCACAAAACAAGACGTAAGGGCCACAAGGTCTAGACAGCTCGTGATTCTCCTGTTAGGGCTGATCACTTGCTCGTCGCTATTCCATATATAGTTCTGTCGGTCACTAGAAGATTGCGTTGGAGCGGGATTAAGCCAACAAAACAAGACGTGAGACCACAAGGTCTAGACAGCTCCTGATGCTCCTGTTAGGGCTGATCACTTGCTCGTCGCTAGGCTTTATATAGTTCTGTCGGTCACTAGAGGATGGCGTTGGAGCAGGATTAAGCCGACAAAACAAGACGTAAGGGACACAAGGTCTTAAAAGCTCGTGATTCTCCTGTTAGGGCTGATCACTTGCTCGTCGCTATTCCATATATAGTTCTGTCGGTCACTAGAGGATGGCGTTGGAGCGGGATTAAGCCAACAAAACAAGACGTGAGACCACAAGGTCTAGACAGCTCCTGATGCTCCTGTTAGGGCTGATCACTTGCTCGTCGCTAGGCTATATATAGTTCTGTCGGTCACGAGAGGATGGTGCTGGAGCAGGATTAAGCCCACAAAACAAGACGTAAGGGCCAGAAGGTCCAGACAGCTCGTGATTCTCCTGTTAGGGCTGATCACTTGCTCGTCGCTAGGCTATATATAGTTCTGTCGGTCATTAGAGGATGGCGTTGGAGCAGGATTAAGCCCACAAAACAAGACGTGAGAGTCCCAAGGTCTAGACAGCTCCTGATGCTCCTGTTAGGGGTGACCACGTGCTCGTCGCTAGGCTATCTATAATTCAGTTTGTTCCTAGAGGATGGCGTTGTAGCAGGATTAAGCCCACAGAATAAGACGTGAGGGTTCCAAGGTCTAGACAGCTCCTGATGCTCCTTTAGGGACTGAACACGTGCTCGTCGCTTTGCTATATATAGTTCAGTCGGTCCCTAGAGGATGGCGTTGGAGCAGGATTAAGCCCACAGAAAAAGACGTGAGGGTCCCAAGGTCTAGACAGCTCGTGATGCTCCTGTTAGGGGATTCCACGTGCTCGTCGGTTTGCTATATATAGTTCAGTCGGTCCCTAGAGGATTTCGTTGAAGCAGGATTAAGCCCACACAATAAGACGTGAGGGCCACAAGGACTAGACAGCTCCTGATACTCCTGTTAGGGACTGACCACGTGCTCGTCGCTACTCTATATATAGTTCAGTCGGTCCCTAGAGGTTGGCGTTGGAGCAGGATTAAGCCCACTGAAAGAGATGTGAGGGTCCCAAGGTCTAGACAGCTCCTGATGCTCCTGTTAGGGGTGACCACGTGCTCGTCGCTTTCCTATATATAGTTCAGTCGGTTCCTAGAGGATGGCGTTGGAGCAGGATTAAGCCCACAGAATAAGACGTGAGGGTTCCAAGGTCTAGACAGCTCCTTATGCTCCTGTTAGGGGTGACCACGTGCTCGTCGCTTTGCTATATATAGTTCAGTCCGTTCCTAGAGGATGGCGTTGGAGCAGGATTAAGGCCACAGAATAAGACGTGAGGGTCCCAAAGTCTAGACTGCTCCTGATGCTTGTGTTAGGGACTGACCACGTGCTCGTCGCTAGGCTATATATAGTTCAGCAGGTAACTAGAGGATGGCGTTGGAGCAAGATTAAGCCCACAGAATAAGACGTGAGGGTCCCAAGGTCTAGACAGCTCCTGGTGCTCCTGTTAGCGGTGACCACATGGTCGTCGCTTGGCTATATATAGTTCAGTCGGTCCCTAGAGGATGGCTTTGGAGCAGGATTAATCCCTCAGAACAAGACGTGAGGGTCACAATGTCTAGAGAGCTCTTGATGCTGCTCTTAGAGACTGACCACGTGCTCGTCGCTTGGCTAGATATAGTTCAGTCGGTTCCTAGAAAATGACGTTTGAGCAGGATTAAGCCCACAAAATAAGACGTGAGGGCTATAAAGTCTAGACAGCTCCTGATGCTCCTATTGGGCTGATCACGTGCTCATCGCTTGGCTATATATAGTTCAGTCGATCCCTAGAGGATGGCGTTGGGGCAGGATTAAGACCACAGAATAAGACGTAAGTGTCTTAAGGTCTAGACAGCTCCTGATTCTCCTTTTAGGGGTGACCCCGTTCTTGTCGCTCGGCTATACATAGTTCATTCGGTCCATAGAGGATGGCGTTGGAGCAGGGTTAAGAACACAAAACAAGACGTAAGTGCCACAAGGTCTAGACAGCTCCTGATGCTCCTGTTGGGGTTGATTACGTGCTCGTCGCTAGACTTGATATAATTCAGTCTGTCCCTAGAGGATGGCGTTGGAGCAAGATGAAGCCCACAAATCAAGACGTGAGGGCCGCAAGGTCTAGGCAGCTACTGATGCACTTGTTAGAGACTGACCACGTGGTCATCGCTAGACTGGATATAGTCCAGTTGGTCCCCAGAGGATGGCGTTGGGGCAGGATTAAGCCCACAAAACAAGACGTGAGGGCCATAAAGTCTAGACAGCTCCTGATGCTCCTGTTAGGGCTGATCACGTTCTGTCGCTAGACTGGATATAGTTCAGTCGGTCCATAGAGAATGGCGTTGGGGCAGGAATAAGCCCACAAAACAAGACGTGAGTGCCACAAGGTCTATAAAGCTCCTGATGGTCCTTTAGGGTCTGACCACGTTCTCGTCGCTAGACTGGATATAGTTCAGTCGGTCCCTGGAGGATAGCGTTGGAGCAGGGTTAAGCCCACAGAACATGACGTGAGGGTCCCAAAGTATGGACAGCTCCTGATGCTCCTGTTAGGGGTGACCACGTGCTCGTCGCTAGGCTATATATAGTTCAGTCGGTTACTAGAGAACGGCTTTGGGGCACGATTAAGCGCACAGAATAAGACGTGAGTGTCCCAAGGTATAGACAGCTCCTTATTCTCCTTTTAGGGGTGACCACGTGCTCGTCGCTTTTCTATATATAGTTCAGTCGGTCCCTAGAGGATGGCGTTGGAGCAGGAATAAGCCCACAATACAAGACGTGAGTGCCACAAGGTCTTGAAAGCTCCTGATGCTTCTTTAGGGACTCACCACGCGCTCTTCGCTAGACTGGATATAGTTCAGTCGGTCCCTGGAAGATGGCGTTGGAGCAGGATAAAGCCCACAGAACAAGACGTGAGGGTCCCAAGGTCTAGACAGCTCCTGATGCTACTCTTAGGGGTGAACACGTGCTCGCCGCTTGGCTATATATAGTTCAGTCTATCCCTAGAGGATGGCGTTGGAGCAGGATTAAAGTCACAGAACAAGACGTGAGGGTCACAAGGTCTAGACAGCTCCTTATGCTCTTGTTAGAGACTGACCACGTGCTCGTCGCTTGGCTATATGTAGTTCAGTTTGTCCCTAGAGGATAACGTTGGAGCAGGAATAAGCCCACAAAACAAGACGTGAGTGCCAAAACGTCTAGAAAGCTCCTGATGCTCCTTTAGGGACTGACCACGCGCTCGTCGCTAGACTGGATATATTTCAGTCGGTCCCTAAGGGATGGCGTTGGAGCAGGATTAAGCCCACAGAACAAAACGTGAGGGTCTCAATGTCTAGACAGCTCCTGATGCTCCTGTCCGGGGTTAACACGTGCTCGTCGCTTGGCTATATATAGTTCAGTCGGACACTAGAGGATGGCGTTGGAGCAGGATTAAGCCCACAGAACAAGACGTGAGGGTCCCAAGGTCTAGAAAGATCCTGATGCTCCTGTTAGGGGTGACCACATGGTCGTCGCTTGGCTATATATAGTTCAGTCGGTCCCTAAAGGATGGCTTTGGAGCAGGATTAATCCCACAGAACAAGACGTGAGGGTCACAATGTCTAGACAGCTCTTGCTGCTGCTCTTAGAGACTGACCACGTGCTCGTCGCTTGGCTAGATATAGTTCAGTCGGTTTCTAGAAAATGGCGTTGGAGCAGGATTAAGCCCACAAAATAAGACGTGAGGGTCATAAAGTCTAGACAGCTCCTGATGCTCCTGTTAGAGACTGACCACGTGCTCGTCGCTTGGCTATACATAGTTCAGTCGGTTCCTAGAGGATGGCGTTGGAGCAGGATTAAGCCCACAGAATAAGACGTGAGAGTCCCAAGGTCTAGACAGCTCCTGATGCTCCTGTTAGGGGTTACCACGTGCTCGTCGCTAGGCTATATATAGTTCAGTCGGTCCATAGAGGATGGTGTTGGAGCAGGATTAAGCCCACAGAATAAGACGTGAGGGTCCCAAATTCTAGACAGCTCCTGATGCTCCTGTTAGGGACTGACCACGTGCTCGTCGCTTTGCTATATATAGTTCAGTCGGTTCCTAGAGGATGGCGTTGGAGTAGGATTAAGCCCACAGAATAAGACGTGAGGGACACAAGGTCTAGACAGCTCCTGATGCTCCTGTTAGGGACTGACCACGTGCTCGTTGCTAGGCTATATATAGTTCAGTCGATCCCTAGAGGATGGCGTTGGAGCAGGATTAAGCCCACAGAATAAGAAGTGAGGGTCCCAAGGTCTAGACAGCTCCTGATGCTCCTGTTAGGGACTGACCACGTGCTCGTCGCTTTGCTATATATAGTTCAGTCGGTCCCTAGCGGATGGCGTTGGAGCAGGATTAATCCCACAGAATAAGACGTGAGGGTCCCAAGGTCTAGACAGCTCGTGATGCTCCTGTTAGGGACTGACCACGTGCTCGTCGCTTTGCGATATAGAGTTCAGTCGCTCACTAGAGGATGGCGTTGGAGCAGGATTAAGCCCACAAAACAAGACGTGAGGGCCACAAGGTCTAGACAGGTCCTCATGCTCCTGTTAGGGCTGATCACTTGCTCGTCGCTAGACTATATATAGTTCTGTCGGTCACTAGAGGATGGCGTTGGAGCAGGATTAAGCCCACAAAACAAGACGTAAGGGCCACAAGGTCTAGACAGCTCGTGATTCTCCTTTTAGGGCTGATCACTTGCTCGTCGCTAGGCTATATATAGTTCAGTCGGTCACTAGAGGAGGCGTTGGAGCAGGATTAACCCCACAAAACAAGACGTAAGGGCCACAAGGTCTAGACAGCTCGTGATTCTCCTGTTAGGGCTGATCACTTGCTTGTCGCTATTCCATATATAGTTCTGTCGGTCACTAGAGGATGGCGTTGGAGCGGGATTAAGCCCACAAAACAAGACGTGAGACCACAAGGTCTAGACAGCTCCTGATGCTCCTGTTAGGGCTGATCACTTGCTCGTCGCTAGGCTTTATATAGTTCTGTCGGTCACTAGAGGATGGCGTTGGAGCAGGATTAAGCCGACAAAACAAGACGTAAGGGACACAAGGTCTTAAAAGCTCGTGATTCTCCTGTTAGGGCTGATCACTTGCTCGTCGCTATTCCATATATAGTTCTGTCGGTCACTAGAGGATGGCGTTGGAGCGGGATTAAGCCCACAAAACAAGACGTGAGACCACAAGGTCTAGACAGCTCCTGATGCTCCTGTTAGGGCTGATCACTTGCTCGTCGCTAGGCTATATATAGTTCTGTCGGTCACGAGAGGATGCTGCTGGAGCAGGATTAAGCCCACAAAACAAGACGTAAGGGCCAGAAGGTCCAGACAGCTCGTGATTCTCCTGTTAGGGCTGATCACTTGCTCGTCGCTAGGCTATATATAGTTCTGTCGGTCATTAGAGGATGGCGTTGGAGCAGGATTAAGCCCACAAAACAAGACGTGAGAGTCCCAAGGTCTAGACAGCTCCTGATGCTCCTGTTAGGGGTGACCACGTGCTCGTCGCTAGGCTATCTATAATTCAGTCGGTTCCTAGAGGATGGCGTTGTAGCAGGATTAAGCCCACAGAATAAGACGTGAGGGTTCCAAGGTCTAGACAGCTCCTGATGCTCCTTTAGGGACTGAACACGTGCTCGTCGCTTTGCTATATATAGTTCAGTCGGTCCCTAGAGGATGGCGTTGGAGCAGGATTAAGCCCACAGAAAAAGACGTGAGGGTCCCAAGGTCTAGACAGCTCGTGATGCTCCTGTTAGCGGATTCCACGTGCTCGTCGGTTTGCTATATATAGTTCAGTCGGTCCCTAGAGGATTTCGTTGAGGCAGGATTAAGCACACACAATAAGACGTGAGGGCCACAAGGACTAGACAGCTCCTGATACTCCTGTTAGGGACTGACCACGTGCTCGTCGATACTCTATATATACTTCAGTCGGTCCCTAGAGGTTGGCGTTGGAGCAGGATTAAGCCCACAGAAAGAGATGTGAGGGTCCCAAGGTCTAGACAGCTCCTGATGCTCCTGTTAGGGGTGACCACGTGCTCGTCGCTTTGCTATATATAGTTCAGTCGGTTCCTAGAGGATGGCGTTGGAGCAGGATTAAGCCCACAGAATAAGACGTGAGGGTTCCAAGGTCTAGACAGCTCCTTATGCTCCTGTTAGGGGTGACCACGTGCTCGTCGCTTTGCTATATATAGTTCAGTCCGTTCCTAGAGGATGGCGTTGGAGCAGGATTAAGGCCACAGAATAAGACGTGAGGGTCCCAAAGTCTAGACTGCTCCTGATGCTTGTGTTAGGGACTGACCACGTGCTCGTCGCTAGGCTATATATAGTTCAGTAGGTCCCTAGAAGATGGCGTTGGAGCAAGATTAAGCCCACAGAATAAGACGTGAGGGTCCCAAGGTCTAGACAGCTCCTGGTGCTCCTTTTAGCGGTTACCACATGGTCGTCGCTTGGCTATATATAGTTCAGTCGGTCCCTAGAGGATGGCTTTGGAGCAGGATTAATCCCACAGAACAAGACGTGAGGGTCACAATGTCTAGAGAGCTCTTGATGCTGCTCTTAGAGACTGACCACGTGCTCGTCGCTTGGCAAGATATAGTTCAGTCGGTTCCTAGAAAATGACGTTGGAGCAGGATTAAGCCCACAAAATAAGACGTGAGGGCTATAAAGTCTAGACAGCTCCTGATGCTCCTATTGGGCTGATCACGTGCTCATCGCTTGGCTATATATAGTTCAGTCGATCCCTAGAGGATGCCGTTGGGGCAGGATTAAGACCACAGAATAAGACGTAAGTGTCTTAAGGTCTAGACAGCTCCTGATGCTCCTTTTAGGGGTGACCCCGTTCTTGTCGCTCGGCTATACATAGTTCATTCGGTCCATAGAGGATTGCGTTGGAGCAGGGTTAAGAACACAAAACAAGACGTAAGTGCCACAAGGTCTAGACAGCTCCTGATGCTCCTGTTGGGGTTGATTACGTGCTCGTCGCTAGACTTGATATAATTCAGTCTGTCCCTAGAAGATTCCGTTGGGGCAGGATTAAGCCCACAAAACAAGACGTGAGGGCCACAAGGTCTAGGCAGCTCCTTATGCTCCTGTTAGGGCTGATCACGTGCTTGTCGCTAGACTGGATATAGTTCAGTCGGTCCCTAGAGGATGGCGTTGGAGCAAGATGAAGCCCACAAATCAAGACGTGAGGGCCGCAAGGTCTAGGCAGCTACTGATGCACTTGTTAGAGACTGACCACGTGGTCGTCGCTAGACTGGATATAGTCCAGTTGGTCCCCAGAGGATGGCGTTGGGGCAGGATTAAGCCCACAAAACAAGACGTGAGGGCCATAAAGTCTAGACAGCTCCTGATGCTCCTGTTAGGGCTGATCACGTTCTGTCGCTAGACTGGATATAGTTCAGTCAGTCCCTAGAGGATGGCGTTGAGGAAGGATGAAGCCCACAAAACTAGACGTGAGGGCCATAAAGTCTAGACAGCTACTGATACTCCTTTTAATGACTGACTACGTGCTCGTCTGTTGGCTATATATAGTTCAGTCGGTCCATAGAGAATGGCGTTGGGGCAGGAATAAGCCCACAAAACAAGACGTGAGTGCCACAAGGTCTATAAAGCTCCTGATGGTCCTTTAGGGTCTGACCACGTTCTCGTCGCTAGACTGGATATAGTTCAGTCGGTCCCTGGAGGATAGCGTTGGAGCAGGGTTAAGCCCACAGAACATGACGTGAGGGTCCCAAGGTATGGACAGCTCCTGATGCTCCTGTTAGGGGTGACCACGTGCTCGTCGCTAGGCTATATATAGTTCAGTCGGTTACTAGAGAACGGCTTTGGGGCACGATTAAGCGCACAGAATAAGACGTGAGTGTCCCAAGGTATAGACAGCTCCTTATTCTCCTTTTAGGGGTGAACACGTGCTCGTCGCTTTTCTATATATAGTTCAGTCGGTCACTAGAGGATGGCGTTGGAGCAGGAATAAGCCCACAATACAAGACGTGAGTGCCACAAGGTCTTGAAAGCTCCTGATGCTTCTTTAGGGACTCACCACGCGCTCTTCGCTAGACTGGATATAGTTCAGTCGGTCCCTGGAAGATGGCGTTGGAGCAGGATTAAGCCCACAGAACAAGACGTGAGGGTCCCAAGGTCTAGACAGCTCCTGATGCTACTCTTAGGGGTGAACACGTGCTCGCCGCTTGGCTATATATAGTTCAGTCTGTCCCTAGAGGATGGCGTTGGAGCAGGATTAAAGCCACAAAACAAGACGTGAGGGTCACAAGGTCTAGACAGCTCCTTATGCTCTTGTTAGAGACTGACCACGTGCTCGTCGCTTGGCTATATGTAGTTCAGTTTGTCCCTAGAGGATAACGTTGGAGGAGGAATAAGCCCACAAAACAAGACGTGAGTGCCAAAACGTCTAGAAAGCTCCTGATGCTCCTTTAGGGACTGACCACGCGCTCGTCGCTAGACTGGATATATTTCAGTCGGTCCCTAAGGGATGGCGTTGGAGCAGGATTAAGCCCACAGAACAAAACGTGAGGGTCCCAATGTCTAGACAGCTCCTGATGCTCCTGTCCGGGGTGAACACGTGCTCGTCGCTTGGCTATATATAGTTCAGTCGGACCCTAGAGGATGGCGTTGGAGCAGGATTAAGCCCACAGAACAAGACGTGAGGGTCCCAAGGTCTAGAAAGATCCTGATGCTCCTGTTAGGGGTGACCACATGGTCGTCGCTTGGCTATATATAGTTCAGTCGGTCCCTAAAGGATGGCTTTGGAGCAGGATTAATCCCACAGAACAAGACGTGAGGGTCACAATGTCTAGACAGCTCTTGCTGCTGCTCTTAGAGACTGACCACGTGCTCGTCGCTTGGCTAGATATAGTTCAGTCGGTTTCTAGAAAATGGCGTTGGAGCAGGATTAAGCCCACAAAATAAGACGTGAGGGTCACAAGGTCTAGACAGCTCCTGATGCTCCTTTAGGGACTGAACACGTGCTCGTCGCTTTGCTATATATAGTTCAGTCGGTCCCTAGAGGATGGCGTTGGAGCAGGATTAAGCCCACAGAAAAGACGTGAGGGTCCCAAGGTCTAGACAGCTCCTGATGCTCCTGTTAGGGGTGTCCACGTGCTCGTCGGTTTGCTATATATAGTTCAGTCGGTCCCTAGAGGATGGCGTTGAAGCAGGATTAAGCCCACAGAATAAGACGTGAGGGCCACAAGGTCTAGACAGCTCCTGATACTCCGGTTAGGGACTGACCACGTGCTCGTCGCTAGGCTATATATAGTTCACTCGGTCCCTAGAGGTTGGCGTTGGAGCAGGATTAAGCCCACAGAAAGAGATGTGAGGGTCCCAAGGTCTATACAGCTCTTGATGCTCCTGTTAGGGGTGACCACGTGCTCGTCGCTTTGCTATATATAGTTCAGTCGGTTCCTAGAGGATGGAGTTGGAGCAGGGTTAAGCCCACAGAATAAGACGTGAGGGTCCCAAGGTCTAGACAGCTCCTTATGCTCCTGTTAGGGGTGACCACGTGCTCGTCGCTTTGCTATATATAGTTCAGTCCGTTCCTAGAGGATGGCGTTGGAGCAGGATTAAGGCCACAGAATAAGACTTGAGGGTCCCAAAGTCTAGACAGCTCCTGATGCTCCTGTTAGGGACTGACCACGTGCTCGTCGCTAGGCTATATATAGTTCAGTCGGTCCTTAGAGGATGGCGTTGGAGCAAGATTAAGCCAACAGAATAAGACGTGAGGGTCCCAAGGTCAAGACAGCTCCTGATGCTCCTGTTAGAGGTGACCACATGGTCGTCGCTTGGCTATAAATAGTTCAGTCGGTCCCTGGAGGATGGCTTTGGAGCAGGATTAATACCACAGAAGAACACGTGAGGGTCACAATGTCTAGACAGCTCTTGATGCTGCTGTTAGAGACTGACCACGTGCTCGTCGCTTGGCTAGATATAGTTCAGTCGGTTCCTAGAAAATGACGTTGGAGCAGGATTATGCCCACAAAACAAGACGTGAGGGCTATATAGTCTAGACAGCTCCTGATGCCCCTATTGGGCTGATCACGTGCTCATCGCTTGGCTATATATAGTTCAGTCGATCCCTAGAGGATGGCGTTGGGGCAGGATTAAGACCACAGAATAAGACGTAAGAGTCTTATGGTCTAGACAGCTCCTGATGCTCCTTTTAGGGGTAACCCCGTTCTCGTCGCTCGGCTATACATAGTTCAGTCTGTCCATAGAGGATGGCGTTGGAGCAGGGTTAAGAACACAAAACAAGACGTGAGTGCCACAAGGTCTAGAATGCTCCTGATGCTCCTGTTGGGGTTGATTACGTGGTCGTCGCTAGACTTGATATAATTCAGTCTGTCCCTAGAAGATTCCGTTGGGGCAGGATTAAGCCCACAAAACAAGACGTGAGGGACACAAGGTCTAGGCAGCTCCTGATGCTCCTGTTAGGGCTGATCACGTGCTTGTCGCTAGACTGGATATAGTTCAGTCGGTCCCTAGAGGATGGCGTTGGAGCAAGATGAAGCCCACAAATCAAGATGTGAGGGCCACAAGGTCTACGCAGCTACTGATGCACCTGTTAGAGACTGACCACGTGGTCGTCGCTAGACTGGATATAGTCCAGTCTGTCCCCAGAGGATGGCGTTGGAGCAGCATTAAGCCCACAAAACAAGACGTAAGGGACATAAAGTTTAGACAGCTCCTGATGCTCCTGTTAGGGCTGATCACGTTCTGTCGCTAGACTTGATATAGTTCAGTCGGTCGCTAGAGGATGGCGTTGAAGAAGGATGAAGCCCACAAAACAAGACGTGAGGGCCATAAAGTCTAGACAGCTACTGATACTCCTTTTAGAGACTGACCACGTGCTCGGCGGTTGGCTATATATAGTTCAGTCGGTCCATAGAGAATGGCGTTGGGGCAGGAATAAGCCCACAAAACAAGACGTGAGTGCCACAAGGTCTAAGAAGCTCCTGATGGTCCTTTAGGGTCTGACCACGTTCTCGTCGCTAGACTGGATATAATTCAGTCGGTCCCTGGAGGATAGCGATGGAGCAGGGTTAAGCTCACAGAATAAGACGTGAGGGTCCCAAGGTGTGGACAGCTCCTGATGCTCCTGTTAGGGACTGACCACGTGCTCGTCGCTTTGCTATATATAGTTCAGTCGGTTCCTAGAGGATGGCGTTGGAGTAGGATTAAGCCCACAGAATAAGACGTGAGGGACACAAGGTCTAGACAGCTCCTGATGCTCCTGTTAGGGACTGACCACGTGCTCGTTGCTAGGCTATATATAGTTCAGTCGACGCGCTCGTCGCTAGACTGGATATATTTCAGTCGGTCCCTAAGGGATGGCGTTGGAGCAGGATTAAGCCCACAGAACAAAACGTGAGGGTCACAATGTCTAGGCAGCTCCTGATGCTCCTGTCCGGGGTGAACACGTGCTCGTCGCTTGGCTATATATAGTTCAGTCGGACCCTAGAGGATGGCGTTGGAGCAGGATTAAGCCCACAGAACAAGACGTGAGGGTCCCAAGGTCTAGAAAGATCCTGATGCTCCTGTTAGGGGTGACCACATGGTCGTCGCTTGGCTATATATAGTTCAGTCGGTCCCTAAAGGATGGCTTTGGAGCAGGATTAATCCCACAGAACAAGACGTGAGGGTCACAATGTTTAGACAGCTCTTGCTGCTGCTCTTAGAGACTGACCACGTGCTCGTCGCTTGGCTAGATATAGTTCAGTCGGTTTCTAGAAAATGGCGTTGGAGCAGGATTAAGCCCACAAAATAAGACGTGAGGGTCACAAGGTCTAGACAGCTCCTGATGCTCCTTTAGGGACTGAACACGTGCTCGTCGCTTTGCTATATATAGTTCAGTCGGTCCCTAGAGGATGGCGTTGGAGCAGGATTAAGCCCACAGAAAAGACGTGAGGGTCCCAAGGTCTAGACAGCTCCTGATGCTCCTGTTAGGGGTGTCCACGTGCTCGTCGGTTTGCTATATATAGTTCAGTCGGTCCCTCGAGGATGGCGTTGAAGCAGGATTAAGCCCACAGAATAAGACGTGAGGGCCACAAGGTCTAGACAGCTCCTGATACTCCGGTTAGGGACTGACCACGTGCTCGTCGCTAGGCTATATATAGTTCACTCGGTCCCTAGAGTTTGGCGTTGGAGCAGGATTAAGCCCACAGAAAGAGATGTGAGGGTCCCAAGGTCTATACAGCTCTTGATGCTCCTGTTAGGGGTGACCACGTGCTCGTCGCTTTGCTATATATAGTTCAGTCGGTTCCTAGAGGATGGCGTTGGAGCAGGGTTAAGCCCACAGAATAAGACGTGAGGGTCCCAAGGTCTAGACAGCTCCTTATGCTCCTGTTAGGGGTGACCACGTGCTCGTCGCTTTGCTATATATAGTTCAGTCCGTTCCTAGAGGATGGCGTTGGAGCAGGATTAAGGCCACAGAATAAGACTTGAGGGTCCCAAAGTCTAGACAGCTCCTGATGCTCCTGTTAGGGACTGACCACGTGCTCGTCGCTAGGCTATATATAGTTCAGTCGGTCCTTAGAGGATGGCGTTGGAGCAAGATTAAGCCAACAGAATAAGACGTGAGGGTCCCAAGGTCAAGACAGCTTCTGATGCTCCTGTTAGAGGTGACCACATGGTCGTCGCTTGGCTATAAATAGTTCAGTCGGTCCCTGGAGGATGGCTTTGGAGCAGGATTAATACCACAGAAGAACACGTGAGGGTCACAATGTCTAGACAGCTCTTGATGCTGCTGTTAGAGACTGACCACGTGCTCGTCGCTTGGCTAGATATAGTTCAGTCGGTTCCTAGAAAATGACGTTGGAGCAGGATTATGCCCACAAAACAAGACGTGAGGGCTATAAAGTCTAGACAGCTCCTGATGCCCCTATTGGGCTGATCACGTGCTCATCGCTTGGCTATATATAGTTCAGTCGATCCCTAGAGGATGGCGTTGGGGCAGGATTAAGACCACAGAATAAGACGTAAGAGTCTTATGGTCTAGACAGCTCCTGATGCTCCTTTTAGGGGTAACCCCGTTCTCGTCGCTCGGCTATACATAGTTCAGTCTGTCCATAGAGGATGGCGTTGGAGCAGGGTTAAGAACACAAAACAAGACGTGAGTGCCACAAGGTCTAGACAGCTCCTGATGCTCCTGTTGGGGTTGATTACGTGGTCGTCGCTAGACTTGATATAATTCAGTCTGTCCCTAGAAGATTCCGTTGGGGCAGGATTAGGCCCACAAAACAAGACGTGAGGGACACAAGGTCTAGGCAGCTCCTGATGCTCCTGTTAGGGCTGATCACGTGCTTGTCGCTAGACTGGATATAGTTCAGTCGGTCCCTAGAGGATGGCGTTGGAGCAAGATGAAGCCCACAAATCAAGATGTGAGGGCCACAAGGTCTGGGCAGCTACTGATGCACCTGTTAGAGACTGACCACGTGGTCGTCGCTAGACTGGATATAGTCCAGTCTGTCCCCAGAGGATGGCGTTGGAGCAGCATTAAGCCCACAAAACAAGACGTAAGGGACATAAAGTTTAGACAGCTCCTGATGCTCCTGTTAGGGCTGATCACGTTCTGTCGCTAGACTTGATATAGTTCAGTCGGTCCCTAGAGGATGGCGTTGAAGAAGGATGAAGCCCACAAAACAAGACGTGAGGGCCATAAAGTCTAGACAGCTACTGATACTCCTTTTAGAGACTGACCACGTGCTCGGCTGTTGGCTATATATAGTTCAGTCGGTCCATAGAGAATGGCGTTGGGGCAGGAATAAGCCCACAAAACAAGACGTGAGTGCCACAAGGTCTAAGAAGCTCCTGATGGTCCTTTAGGGTCTGACCACGTTCTCGTCGCTAGACTGGATATAATTCAGTCGGTCCCTGGAGGATAGCGATGGAGCAGGGTTAAGCTCACAGAACAAGACGTGAGGGTCCCAAGGTGTGGACAGCTCCTGATGCTCCTGTTAGGGGTAAACACGTGCTCGTCGCTTGGCTATATATAGTTAAGTCGGTCCTTAGAGGATGGTGTTGGAGCAGGATTAAGCACACAGAATAAGACGTGAGGGTCCCAAGATCTAGACAGCTCCTGATGCTTCTGTTAGGGACTGACCACGTGCTCGTCGCTAGGCTATATATAGTTCAGTCGGTCCCTAGAGGATGGTGTTGGAGCAGGATTAAGCACACAGAATAAGACGTGAGGGTCCCAAGATCTAGACAGCTCCTGATGCTCCTGTTAGGGGTGACCACGTGTTCTTCGCTTTGCTATATATAGTTCAGTCGGTTCCTAGGGGATGGCGTTGGAGCAGGATTAAGCCCACAGAATAAGACGTGAGGGTCCCAAGGTCTAGACAGCTCATGATGCTCCTGTTAGGGACTGACCACGTGCTCGTCGCTAGGCTATATATAGTTCAGTCGGTCCCTAGAGGATGGTGTTGGAGCAGGATTAAGCACACAGAATAAGACGTGAGGGTCCCAAGATCTAGACAGCTCCTGATGCTTCTGTTAGGGACTGACAACGTGCTCGTCGCTAGGCTATATATAGTTCAGTCTGTCCCTAGAGGAGTGTGTTGGAGCAGGATTAAGCCCACAGAATAAGACGTGAGGGTCCCAGGGTCTAGACTGCTCCTGACACTCCTGTTAGGGGTGACCGCGTGCTCGTCGCTTTGCTATATATAGTTCAGTCGGTTCCTAGAGTATGGCGTTGGAGCAGGATTAAGCCCACAGAATAAGACGTGAGTGTCCCAAGGTCTAGACAGCTCCTGATGCTCCTGTTAGGGACTGACCACGTGTTCGTCGCTAGGTTATATATAGTTCTGTCGGTCCCTAGAGGATGGCGTTGGGACAGGATTGGGACACAGAATAAGAGGTGAGGGTCCCAGGGTGTAGACAGCTCCTGATGCTCCTGTTAGGGGTGACCACGTGCTCGTCGCTTTGCTATATATAGTTCAGTAGGTCCCAAGAGGATGGCGTTTGAGCATGAATAAGACCACTAAACAAGACGTGAGGGCCACAAGGTCTAGAGAGCTCCTGATTCTCCTTTAGGGACTGACCACGTGCTCGTCGCTAGACTTGATATAGTTCAGTCGGTCCCTAGAGGATGGCGTTGGAGGAGGATTAATCCGACAGAATAAGACGTGAGGGTCCCAAGGTCTAGACAGCTCCTGATGCTCCTGTTACCGACTGACCACGTGCTCGTCGCTAGGCTATATATAGTTCAGTCGGTCCCTAGAGGATGGCGATGGAGCAGGATTAAGCCCACAGAGTAAGACGTGAGGGTCCCAGGGTCATGACAGCTCCTGATGCTCCTGTTAGGGGTGACCACGTGCTTCTCGCTAGGCTATATATAGTTCAATCGGTCCCTAGAGGATGGCGTTGGAGAAGGATTAAGCCCACAGAATAAGACGTGAGGGTCCCAAGGTCTAGACAGCTCCTGATGCTTTTGCTGGGATGACCACGTGCTCGTCGCTAGGCTATATATAGTTCAATCGGTCACTAGAGGATGGCGTTGGAGCAGGATTAAGCCCACAAAACAAGACGTGAGGGCCACAAAGTCTAGACAGCTCCTGATGTTCCTTTTAGGGACTGACCACGTGCTCGTCGCTTTGCTATATATAGTTCAGTCGGTTCCTAGAGGATGGCGTTGGAGTAGGATTAAGCCCACAGAATAAGACGTGAGGGCCACAAGGTCTAGACAGCTCCTGATTCTCCTGTTAGGGACTGACCACGTGCTCGTTGCTAGGCTATATATAGTTCAGTCGGTCCCTAGAGGATGGCGTTGGAGCAGGATTAAGCCCACAGAATAAGACGTGAGGGTAACAAGGTCTAGACAGTTCCTAATGCTCCTGTTAGGGACTGACCACATGCTCGTCGCTAGGCTATATACAGTTCAGTCGGTCCCTAGAGGATGGCGTTGGAGCAGGATTAAGCCCACAGAATAAGACGTGAGGGTAACAAGGTCTAGACAGTTCCTGATGCTCCTGTTAGGGACTGACCACGTGCTCGTTGCTAGGCTATATATAGTTCAGTCGATCCCTAGAGGATGGCGTTGGAGCAGGATTAATCCCACAGAATAAGACGTGAGGGTCCCAAGGTCTAGACAGCTCCATATGCTCCTGTTAGGGACTGACCACGTGCTCGTCGCTTTGCTATATATAGTTCAGTCGGTCCCTAGAGGATGGCGTTGGAGCAGGATTAATCCCACAGAATAAGACGTGAGGGTCCCAAGGTCTAGACAGCTCGTGATGCTCCTGTTAGGGACTGACCACGTGCTCGTCGCTTTGCGATATAGAGTTAAGTCGGTCACTAGAGGATGGCGTTGGAGCAGGATTAAGCCCACAAAACAAGACGTGAGGGCCACAAGGTCTAGACAGGTCCTGATGCTCCTGTTAGGGCTGATCACTTGCTCGTCGCTAGACTATATATAGTTCTGTCGGTCACTAGAGGATGGCGTTGGAGCAGGATTAAGCCCACAAAACAAGACGTAAGGGCCACAAGGTCTAGACAGCTCGTGATTCTCCTGTTAGGGCTGATTACTTGCTCGTCGCTAGGCTATACATAGTTCAGTCGGTCACTAGAGGAGGCGTTGGAGCAGAATTAAGCCCACAAAACAAGACGTAATGGCCACGAGGTCTAGACAGCTCGTGATGCTCCTGTTAGGGACTGACCACATGCTCGTCGCTTTGCGATATAGAGTTCAGTCGGTCACTAGAGGATGGCGTTGGAGCAGGATTAAGCCCACAAAACAAGACGTGAGGCCACAAGGTCTAGACAGCTCCTGATGCTCCTGTTAGGGCTGATCACTTGCTCGTCGCTAGGCTATATATAGTTCTGTCGGTCACTAGAGGATGGCGTTGGAGCAGGATTAAGCCGACAAAACAAGACGTAAGGGACACAAGGTCTTAAAAGCTCGTGATTCTCCTGTTAGGGCTGATCACTTGCTCGTCGTTAGGCTATATATAGTTCTGTCGGTCACTAGAGGATGGCGTTGGAGCAGGATTAAGCCCACAAATCAAGACGTAAGGGCCACAAGGTCTAGACAGCGCGTGATTCTCCTGTTAGGGCTGATCACTTGCTCGTCGCTAGGCTATATATAGTTCTGTCGGTCACGAGAGGATGGTGCTGGAGCAGGATTAAGCACACAAAACAAGACGTAAGGGCCACAAGGTCTAGACAGCTCGTGATTCTCCTGTTAGGGCTGATCACTTTCTCGTCGCTAGGCTATATATAGTTCTGTCGGTCATTAGAGGATGGCGTTGGAGCAGGATTAAGCCCACAAAACAAGACGTGAGAGTCCCAAGGTCTAGACAGCTCCTGATGCTTCTGTTAGGGGTGACCACGTGCTCGTCGCTATTCTATCTATAATTCAGTCGGTTCCTAGAGGATGGCGTTGTAGCAGGATTAAGCCCACAGAATAAGACGTGAGGGTTCCAAGGTCTAGACAGCTCCTGATGCTCCTGTTAGAGACTGACCACGTGCTCGTCGCTTGGCTACATATAGTTCAATAGGTCCCAAGAGGATGGCGTTTGAGCATGAATAAGACCACTAAACAAGACGTGAGTGCCACAAGGTCTTGACAGCTAGTGATGCTCCTTTAGGGACTGAACACGTGCTCGTCGCTTTGCTATATATAGTTCAGTCGGTCCCTAGAGGATGGCGTTGGAGCAGGATTAAGCCCAGAGAAAAAGACGTGAGGGTCCCAAGGTCTAGACAGCTCCTGATGCTCCTGTTATGGGTGTCCACGTGCTCGTCGGTTTGCTATATATAGTTCAGTCGGTCCCTAGAGGATTTCGTTGAAGCAGGATTAAGCCCACAGAATAAGACGTGAGGGCCACAATTACTAGACAGCTCCTGATACTCCTGTTAGGGACTGACCACGTGCTCGTCGCTAGGCTATATATAGTTCAGTCGGTCCCTAGAGGATGGCGTTGGAGCAGGATTAAGCCCACAGAAAGACATGTGAAGGTCCCAATGTCTAGACAGCTCCTGATGCTCCTGTTAGGGGTGACCTCGTGCTCGTCGCTTTGCTATATATAGTTCAGTCGGTTCCTAGAGGATGGCGTTGGAGCAGGATTAAGCCCACAGAATAAGACGTGAGGGTCCCAAGGTCTAGACAGCTCCTTATGCTCCTGTTATTGGTGACCACGTGCTCGTCGCCTTGCTATATATAGTTCAGTCCGTTTCTAGAGGATGGCGTTGGAGCAGGATTAAGGCCACAGAATAAGACGTGAGGGTCCCAAAGTCTAGACTGCTCCTTATGCTTGTGTTAGGGACTGACCACGTGCTCGTCGCTAGGCTATATATAGTTCAGTAGGTCCCTAGAGGATGGCGTTGGAGCAAGATTAAGCCCACAGAATAAGACGTGAGGGTCCCAAGGTCTAGACAGCTCCTGATGCTCCTGTTAGCGGTGACCACGTGCTCGTCGCTTTGCTATATATAATTCAGTCGGTTCCTAGAGGATGGCGTTGGAGCAGAATTAAGCCCACAGAATAAGGCTTGAGGGCCACAAGGCCTAGACAGCTCCTGATGCTCCTGTTAGGGACTGACCACGTGCTCGTCGCTAGGCTATATATAGTTCAGTCGGTCCCTAGAGGATGGCGTTGGAGCAAGATTAAGCCAACAGAATAAGACGTGAGGGTCCCAAGGTCTAGACAGCTCCTGATGCTCCTGTTAGGTGTGACCACATGGTCGTCGCTTGGCTATATATAGTTCAGTCGGTCCCTAGAGGATGGCTTTGGAGCAGGATTAATCCCACAGAACAATACGTGAGGGTCACAATGTCTAGACAGCTCTTGATGCTGCTGTTAGAGACTGACCACGTGCTCGTCGCTTGGCTAGATATAGTTAAGTCGGTTCCTAGAAAATGACGTTGGAGCAGGATTATGCCCACAAAACAAGACGTGAGGGCTATAAAGTCTAGACAGCTCCTGATGCCCCTATTGGGCTGATCACGTGCTCATCGCTTGGCTATATATAGTTCAGTCGATCCCTAGAGGATGGCGTTGGGGCAGGATTAAGACCACAGAATAAGACGTAAGAGTCTTATGGTCTAGACAACTCCTGATGCTCCTTTTAGGGGTGACCCCGTTCTCGTCGCTCGGCTATAAATAGTTCATTCGGTCCATAGAGGATGGCGTTGGAGCAGGGTTAAGAACACAAAACAAGACGTAAGTGCCACAAGGTCTAGACAGCTCCTGATGCTCCTGTTGGGGTTGATTACGTGCTCGTCGCTAGACTTGATATAATTCAGTCTGTCCCTAGAAGATTCCGTTGGGGCAGGATTAAGCCCACAAAACAAGACGTGAAGGCCACAAGGTCTAGGCAGCTCCTGATGCTCCTGTTAGGGCTGATCACGTGCTTGTCGCTAGACTGGATATAGTTCAGTCGGTCCCTAGAGGATGGCGTTGGAGCAAGTTGAAGCCCACAAATCAAGACGTGAGGGCCACAAGGTCTAGGCAGCTACTGATGCACTTGTTAGAGACTGACCACGTGGTCGTCGCTAGACTGGATATAGTTCAGTCGGTCCCTAGAGGATGGCGTTGAAGAAGGATGAAGCGCACAAAACAAGACGTGAGGGCCATGAAGTCTAGACAGCTACTGTTACTCCTTTTAGAGACTGACCACGTGCTCGTCGGTTGGCTATATATAGTTCAGTCGGTCCATAGAGAATGGCGTTGGGGCAGGAATAAGCCCACAAAACAAGACGTGAGTGCCACAAGGTCTATAAAGCTCCTGATGGTCCTTTAGGGTCTGACCACGTTCTCGTCGCTAGACTGGATATAGTTCAGTCGGTCCCTGGAGGATAGCGTTGGAGCAGAGTTAAGCCCACAGAAAAAGACGTGAGGGTCCCAAGGTATGGACATCTCCTGATGCTCCTGTTAGGGATGACCACGTGCTCGTCGCTTGGCTATATATAGTTCAGGCGGTCCCTAGAGGATGGCGTTGGAGCAGGATTAGGCCCACAGAACAAGACGTGAGGGTCCCAAGGTCTAGACAGCTCCTGATGCTCCTGTTAGAGACTGACCACGCGCTCGTCGCTTGGCTATATATAGTTCAGTAGGTCCCAAGAGGATGGCGTTTGAGCATGAAGAAGACCACTAAACAAGACGTAAGTGCCACAAGGTCTAGACAGCTCCTGATGCTCCTTTAGGGACTGAACGCGTGCTAGTCGCTAGACTTGATATAGTTCAGTCGGTTCCTAGAGGATGGAGTTGGAGCAGTATTAAGCCGACAGATTAAGACGTGAGGGCCACAAGGTCTAGACAGCTCCTGATGGTCCTGTTAGGGACTGACCACGAGCTCGTCGCTACGCTATATATAGTTAAGTCGGTCCCTAGAGGATGGCGTTGGAGCAGGATTAGGCCTACAAAATATGACGTGAAGATCCCAAGGTCTAGACAGCTCCTGATGCTCCTGTTAGGGGTGACCACGTGTTCTTCGCTTTGCTATATATAGTTCAGTCGGTTCCTAGGAAATGGCGTTGGAGCAGGATTAAGCCCACAGAATAAGACGTGAGGGTAACAAGGTCTAGACAGCTCCTGTTGCTCCTGTTAGGGACTGACCACGTGCTCGTCGCTAGGCTATATATAGTTCAGTCGGTCCCTAGAAAATGGTGTTGGAGCAGGATTAAGCCCACAGAATAAGACGTGAGGGTCCCAAGGTCTAGACAGCTCCTGATTCTCCTGTTAGGTACTGACCACGTGCTCGTCGCTAGGCTATATATAGTTCAGTCGGTCCCTAGAGGATGGTGTTGGAGCAGGATTAAGCCCCCAGAATAAGACGTGAGGGTCCCAAGGTCTAGACTGCTGCTGACTCTCCTGTTAAGGATGACCACGTGCTCGTCGCTTTGCTATATATAGTTCAGCCGGTTCCTAGAGGATGGCGTTGGAGCAGGATTAAGCCCACAGAATAAGACGTGAGGGTCCCAATGTCTAGACAGCTCCTGATGCGCCTGTTAGGGACTGACCACGTGCTCGTCGCTAGGTTATATATAGTTCAGGCGGCCCCTAGAGGATGGCGTTGGACCAGGATTAGGCCCACAGAACAAGACGTGAGGGTCCCAAGGTCTAGACAGCTCCTGATGCTCCTGTTAGAGACTGACCACGCGCTCGTCGCTTGGCTATATATAGTTCAGTAGCTCCTAAGAGGATGGCGTTTGAGCATGAATAAGACCACTAAACAAGACGTAAATGCCACAAGGTCTAGACAGCTCCTGATGCTCCTTTAGGGACTGAACACGTGCTAGTCGCTAGACTTGATATAGTTCAGTCAGTCCCTAGAGGATGGCGTTGGAGCAGGATTAAGCCCACAGAATAAGACGTGAGGGTCCCAGGGTCTAGACAGCTCCTGATGCTCATGTTAGGGGTGACCACGTGCTCGTCGCTAGGCTATATATAGTTCAATCGGTCCCTAGAGGGTGGCGTTGGAGCAGGATTAAGCCCACAGAATAAGACGTGAGGGTCCCAAGGTCTAGACAGCTTCTGATGCTTTTGTTAGGGGTGAGCACGTGCTCGTCGCTAGGCTATATATAGTTCAATCGGTCACTAGAGGATAGCGTTGGAGCAGGATTAAGCCCACAGAATAAGACGTGAGGGCCACAAGGTCTAGACAGCTCCTGATGCTCCTGTTAGGGACTGACCACGTGCTCGTGGCTAGGCTATATATAGTTCAGTCGGTCCTTAGTGGATGGCGTTGGAGCAGGATTAAGAACACAGAATAAGACGTGAGGGTCCCAAGGTCTAGACAGTTCCTGAAGCTCCTGTTAGGGACTGACCACGTGCTCGTCGCTAGGATATATACAGTTCAGTCGGTCCCTAGAGGATGGCGTTGGAGCAGGATTAAGCCCACAGAATAAGACGTGAGGGTCCCAAGGTCTAGACAGTTCCTGATGCTCCTGTTAGGGACTAACCACGTGCTCGTTGCTAGGCTATATATAGTTCAGTCGGTTCCTAGAGGATAGCGTTGGAGCAGGATTAAGCCCACAGAATAAGACGTGAGGGCCACAAGGTCTAGAGAGCTCCTGATGCTCCTGTTAGGGACTGACCACGTGCTCGTGGCTAGGCTATATATAGTTCAGTCGGTCCTTAGTGGATGGCGTTGGAGCAGGATTAAGAACACAGAATAAGACGTGAGGGTCCCAAGGTCTAGACAGTTCCTGATGCTCCTGTTAGGGACTGACCACGTGCTCGTCGCTAGAATATATACAGTTCAGTCGGTCCCTAGAGGATGGCGTTGGAGCAGGATTAAGCCCACAGAATAAGACGTGAGGGTCCCAAGGTCTAGACAGTTCCTGATGCTCCTGTTAGGGACTGACCACGTGCTCGTTGCTAGGCTATATATAGTTCAGTCGATCCCTAGAGGATGGCGTTGGAGCAGGATTAAGCCCGCAGAATAAGACGTGAGGGTCCCAAGGTCTAGACAGCTCCTGATGCTCCTGTTAGGGACTGACCACGTGCTCGTCGCTTTGCTATATATAGTTCAGTTGGTCCCTAGAGGATGGCGTTGGAGCAGGATTAATCCCACAGAATAAGACGTGAGGGTCCCAAGGTCTAGACAGCTCGTGATGCTCCTGTTAGGGACTGACCACGTGCTCGTCGCTTTGCGATATAGAGTTCAGTCGGTCACTAGAGGATGGCGTTGGAGCAGGATTAAGCCCAAAACAAGACGTGAGGGCCACAAGGTCTAGACCGGTCCCGATGCTCCTGTTAGGGCTGATCACTTGCTCGTCGCTAGACTATATATAGTTCTGTCGGTCACTAGAGGATGGCGTTGGAGCAGGATTAAGCCCACAAAACAAGACGTAAGGGCCACAAGGTCTAGACAGCTCGTGATTCTCGTGTTAGGGCTGATCACTTGCTCGTCGCTAGGCTTTATATAGTTCAGTCGGTCACTAGAGGAGGCGTTGGAGCAGGATTAAGCCCCCAAAACAAGACGTAAGAGCCACAATGTCTAGACAGCTCGTGATTGTCCTGTTAGGGCTGATCACTTGCTGGTCGCTATTCCATATATAGTTCTGTCGGTCACTAGAGGATGGCGTTGGAGCGGGATTAAGCCCACAAAACAAGACGTGAGGCCACAAGGTCTAGAAAGCTCCTGATGCTAATGTTAGGGCTGATCACTTGCTCGTCGCTTGGCTATATATAGTTCAGTAGGTCCCAACAGGATGGCGTTTGAGCATGAATAAGACCACTAAACAAGACGTAAGTGCCACAAGGTCTAGACAGCTCCTGATGCTCCTTTAGGGACTGAACACGTGCTCGTCGCTTTGCTATATATAGTTCAGTCGGTCCCTAGAGGATTGCGTTGGAGCAGGATTAAGCCCACAGAAAAAGACGTGAGGGTCCCAAGGTCTAGACAGCTCTTGATGCTCCTGTTAGGGGTGTCCACGTGCTCGTCGGTTTGCTATATATAGTTCAGTCGGTCCCTAGAGGATTTCGTTGAAGCAGGATTAAGCCCACAAAATAAGACGTGAGGGCCACAAGGACTAGACAGCTCCTGATACTCCTGTTAGGGACTGACCACGTGCTCGTCGCTAGGCTATATATAGTTCAGTCGGTCCCTAGAGGTTGGCGTTGGAGAAGTATTAAGCCCACAGAAAGAGATGTGAGGGTCCCAATGTCTAGACAGCTCCTGATGCTCCTGTTAGGGGTGACCACGTGCTCGTCGCTTTGCTATATATAGTTCAGTAGGATTCTAGAGGATGGCGTTGGAGCAGGATTAAGCCCACTGAATAAGACGTGAGGGTCCCAAGGTCTGGACAGCTCCTGATGCTCCTGTTAGGGACTGACCACGTGCTCGTCGCTAGGCTATATATAGTTCAGTCGGTCCCTAGAGGATGGTGTTGGAGCAGGATTAGGCCTACAAAATATGACGTGAAGATCCCAAGGTCTAGACAGCTCCTGATGCTCCTGTTAAGGGTGACCACGTGCTCTTCGCTTTGCTATATATAGTTCAGTCGGTTCCTAGGGAATGGCGTTGGAGCAGGATTAAGCCCACAAAATAAGACGTGAGGGCCACAAGGACTAGACTGCTCCTGATGCTTGTGTTAGGGACTGACCACGTGCTCGTCGCTAGGCTATATATAGTTCAGTAGGTCCCTATAGGATGGCGTTCGAGCAAGATTAAGCCCACAGAATAAGACGTGAGGGTCCCAAGGTATGGACAGCTCCTGATGCTCCTTTAAGGACTGAACACGTGCTAGTCGCTAGACTTGATATAATTCAGTCTGTCCCTAGAAGATTCCGTTGGGGCAGGATTAAGCCAACAAAACAAGACGTGAGGGCCACAAGGTCTAGACAGCTCCTGATGCTCCTGTTAGGGACTGACCACGTGCTAGTCGCTAGACTTGATATAGTTCAGTCGGTCCCTAGAGGATGGCGTTGGAGCAGGATTAGGCCTACAAAATATGACGTGAAGATCCCAAGGTCTAGACAGCTCCTGATGCTCCTGTTAAGGGTGATCACGTGCTCTTCGCTTTGCTATATATAGTTCAGTCGGTTCCTAGGGAATGGCGTTCGAGCAGGATTAAGCCCACAGAATAAGACGTGAGGGTAACAAGGTCTAGACAGCTCCTGATGCTCCTGTTATGGACTGACCACGTGCTCGTCGCTAGGCTATATATAGTTCAGTCGGTCCCTAGAGGATGGTGTTGGAGCAGGATTAAGCCCACAGAATAAGACGTGAGGGTCCCAAGGTCTAGACAGCTCCTGATGCTCCTGTTAGGGACTGACCACGTGCTCGTCGCTAGGCTATATATAGTTCAGTCGGTCCCTAGAGGATGGTTTTGGAGCAGGATTAAGCCCACACAATAAGACGTGAGGGTCCCAATGTCTAGACAGCTCCTGATGCTCCTGTTAGGGACTGACCACGTGGTCTTCGCTTGGTTATATATAGTTCAGGCGGTCCCTAGAGGATGGCGTTGGAGCAGGATTAGGCCCACAGAACAAGACGTGAGGGTCCCAAGGTCTAGACAGCTCCTAATGCTCCTGTTAGAGACTGACCACGCGCTCGTCGCTTGGCTATATATAGTTCAGTAGGTCCCAAGAGGATGGCGTTTGAGCATGAATAAAACCACTAAACAAGACGTAAGTGCCACAAGGTCTAGACAGCTCCTGATGCTCCTTTAGGGACTGAACACGTGCTAGTCGCTAGACTTGATATAGTTCAGTCGGTCCCTAGAGGATGGCGTTGGAGCAGGATTAAGCCCACAGAATAAGACGTGAGGGTCCCAGGGTCTAGACAGCTCCTGATGCTCCTGTTAGGGGTGACCACGTGCTCGTCGCTAGGCTATATATAGTTCAATCGGTCCCTAGAGGATGGCGTTGGAGCAGGATTAAGCCCACAGAATAAGACGTGAGGGTCCCAAGGTCTAGACAGCTCCTGATGCTTTTGTTAGGGGTGACCACGTGCTCGTCGCTGGGCTATATATAGTTCAATCGGTCACTAGAGGATGGCGTTGGAGCAGGATTAAGCCCACAAAACAAGACGTGAGGGCCACAAGGTCTGGACAGCTTCTGATGTTCCTGTTAGGGACTGACCACGTGCTCGTCGCTTTGCTATATATAGTTCAGTCGGTCACTAGAGGATGGCGTTGGAGCAGGATTAAGCACACAAAACAAGACGTGAGGGTCACAAGGTCTAGACAGCCCCTGATGCTCCTGTTAGGGACTGACCACGTGCTCGTCGCTAGGCTATATATAGTTCAGTCGGTTCCTAGAGGATAGCGTTGGAGCAGGATTAAGCCCACAGAATAAGACGTGAGGGCCACAAGGTCTAGACAGCTCCTGATGCTCCTGTTACGGACTGACCACGTGCTCGTTGCTAGCCTATATATAGTTCAGTCGGTCCCTAGTGGATGGCGTTGGAGCAGGATTAAGCCCACAGAATAAGACGTGAGGGTCCCAAGGTCTAGACAGTTCCTGATGCTCCTGTTAGGGACTGACCACGTGCTCGTCGCTAGGCTATATACAGTTCAGTCGGTCCATAGAGGATGGTGTTGGAGCAGGATTAAGCCCACAGAATAAGACGTGAGGGTCCCAGGGTCTAGACAGCTCCTGATGCTCCTGTTAGGGACTGACCACGTGCTCGTCGCTTTGCGATATAGAGTTCAGTCGGTCACTAGAGGATGGCGTTGGAGCAGGATTAAGCCCACAAAACAAGACGTGAGGGCCACAAGGTCTAGACCGGTCCTGATGCTGCTGTTAGGGCTGATCACTTGCTCGTCGCTAGACTATATATAGGTCTGTCGGTCAATAGAGGATGGCGTTGGAGCAGGATTAAGCCCAAAAAACAAGACGTAAGGGCCACAAAGTCTAGACAGCTCGTGATTCTCCTGTGAGGGCTGATCACTTGCTCGTCGCTAGACTATATATAGTTCTGTCGGTCACTAGAGGATGGCGTTGGAGCAGGATTAAGCCCACAAAACAAGACGTAAGGGCCACAAGGTCTAGACAGCTCGTGATTCTCGTGTTAGGGCTGATCACTTGCTCGTCGCTAGGCTTTATATAGTTCAGTCGGTCACTAGAGGAGGCGTTGGAGCAGGATTAAGCCCCCAAAACAAGACGTAAGAGCCACAATGTCTAGACAGCTCGTGATTGTCCTGTTAGGGCTGATCACTTGCTGGTCGCTATTCCATATATAGTTCTGTCGGTCACTAGAGGATGGCGTTGGAGCGGGATTAAGCCCACAAAACAAGACGTGAGGCCACAAGGTCTAGAAAGCTCCTGATGCTAATGTTAGGGCTGATCACTTGCTCGTCGCTTGGCTATATATAGTTCAGTAGGTCCCAACAGGATGGCGTTTGAGCATGAATAAGACCACTAAACAAGACGTAAGTGCCACAAGGTCTAGACAGCTCCTGATGCTCCTTTAGGGACTGAACACGTGCTCGTCGCTTTGCTATATATAGTTCAGTCGGTCCCTAGAGGATTGCGTTGGAGCAGGATTAAGCCCACAGAAAAAGACGTGAGGGTCCCAAGGTCTAGACAGCTCCTGATGCTCCTGTTAGGGGTGTCCACGTGCTCGTCGGTTTGCTATATATAGTTCAGTCGGTCCCTAGAGGATTTCGTTGAAGCAGGATTAAGCCCACAAAATAAGACGTGAGGGCCACAAGGACTAGACAGCTCCTGATACTCCTGTTAGGGACTGACCACGTGCTCGTCGCTAGGCTATATATAGTTCAGTCGGTCCCTAGAGGTTGGCGTTGGAGCAGTATTAAGCCCACAGAAAGAGATGTGAGGGTCCCAATGTCTAGACAGCTCCTGATGCTCCTGTTAGGGGTGACCACGTGCTCGTCGCTTTGCTATATATAGTTCAGTCGGATTCTAGAGGATGGCGTTGGAGCAGGATTAAGCCCACTGAATAAGACGTGAGGGTCCCAAGGTCTGGACAGCTCCTTATGCTGCTGTTAGAGGTGACCACGTGCTCGTCGCTTTGTTATATATAGTTCAGTCCGTTCCTAGAGGATGGCGTTGGAGCAGGATTAAGGGCACAGAATAAGACGTGAGGGTCCCAAAGTCTAGACTGCTCCTGATGCTTGTGTTAGGGACTGACCACGTGCTCGTCGCTAGGCTATATATAGTTCAGTAGGTCCCTATAGGATGGCGTTCGAGCAAGATTAAGCCCACAGAATAAGACGTGAGGGTCCCAAGGTATGGACAGCTCCTGATGCTCCTTTAAGGACTGAACACGTGCTAGTCGCTAGAATTGATATAATTCAGTCTGTCCCTAGAAAATTCCGTTGGGGCAGGATTAAGCCAACAAAACAAGACGTGAGGGCCACAAGGTCTAGACAGCTCCTGATGCTCCTGTTAGGGACTGACCACGTGCTCGTCGCTAGGCTATATATAGTTAAGTCGGTCCCTAGAGGATGGCGTTGGAGCAGGATTAGGCCTACAAAATATGACGTGAAGATCCCAAGGTCTAGACAGCTCCTGATGCTCCTGTTAAGGGTGAACACGTGCTCTTCGCTTTGCTATATATAGTTCAGTCGGTTCCTAGGGAATGGCGTTGGAGCAGGATTAAGCCCACAGAATAAGACGTGAGGGTAACAAGGTCTAGACAGCTCCTGATGCTCCTGTTAGGGACTGACCACGTGCTCGTCGCTAGGCTATATATAGTTCAGTCGGTCCCTAGAGGATGGTGTTGGAGCAGGATTAAGCCCACAGAATAAGACGTGAGGGTCCCAAGGTCTAGACAGCTCCTGATGCTCCTGTTAGGGACTGACCACGTGCTCGTCGCTAGGCTATATATAGTTCAGTCGGTCCCTAGAGGATGGTTTTGGAGCAGGATTAAGCCCACAGAATAAGACGTGAGGGTCCCAATGTCTAGACAGCTCCTGATGCTCCTGTTAGGGACTGACCACGTGGTCTTCGCTTGGTTATATATAGTTCAGGCGGTCCCTAGAGGATGGCGTTGGAGCAGGATTAGGCCCACAGAACAAGACGTGAGGGTCCCAAGGTCTAGACAGCTCCTAATGCTCCTTTTAGAGACTGACCACGCGCTCGTCGCTTGGCTATATATAGTTCAGTAGGTCCCAAGAGGATGGCGTTTGAGCATGAATAAAACCACTAAACAAGACGTAAGTGCCACAAGGTCTAGACAGCTCCTGATGCTCCTTTAGGGACTGAAAACGTGCTAGTCGCTAGACTTGATATAGTTCAGTCGGTCCCTAGAGGATGGCGTTGGAGCAGGATTAAGCCCACAGAATAAGACGTGAGGGTCCCAGGGTCTAGACAGCTCCTGATGCTCCTGTTAGGGACTGACCACGTGCTCGTCGCTTTGCTATATATAGTTCAGTCGGTTCCTAGAGGATAGCGTTGGAGCAGGATTAAGCCCACAGAATAAGACGTGAGGGCCACAAGGTCTAGACAGCTCCTGATGCTCCTGTTACGGACTGACCACGTGCTCGTTGCTAGCCTATATATAGTTCAGTCGGTCCCTAGTGGATGGCGTTGGAGCAGGATTAAGCCCACAGAATAAGACGTGAGGGTCCCAGGGTCTAGACAGCTCCTGATGCTCCTGTTAGGGCTGATCACTTGCTCGTCGCTAGGTTTTATATAGTTCAGTCGGTCACTAGAAAAGGCGTTGGAGCAGGATAAAGCCCCCAAAACAAGACGTAAGGGCCACAAGGTCTAGACCGGTCCTGATGCTCCTGTTAGGGCTGATCACTTGCTCGTCGCTAGACTATATATAGGTCTGTCTGTCAATAGAGGATGGCGTTGGAGCAGGATTAAGCCCACAGAATAAGACGTGAGGCCACAAGGTCTAGACAGCTCCTGATGCTCCTGTTAGGGCTGATCACTTGCTCGTCGCTTGGCTATATATAGTTCAGTAGGTCCCAAGAGGATGGCGTTTGTGAAGGAATAAGACCACTAAACAAGACGTAAGTGCCACAAGGTCTAGACAGCTCCTGATGCTCCTTTAGGGACTGAACACGTGCTCGTCGATTTGCTATATATAGTTCAGTCGGTCCCTAGAGAATGGCGTTGGAGCAGGATTAAGCCCACAGAAAAAGACGTGAGGGTCCTAAGGTCGAGACAGCTCCTGATGCTCCTGTTAGGGGTGTCCACGTGCTCGTCGGTTTGCTATATATAGTTCAGTCGGTCCCTAGAGGATTTCGTTGAAGCAGGATTAAGCCCACAGAATAAGACGTGAGGGTCCCAGGGTCTAGACAGCTCCTGATGCTCCTGTTAGGGGTGACCACGTGCTCGTCGCTAGGCTATATATAGTTCAATCGGTCCCTAGAGGATGGCGTTGGAGCAGGATTAAGCCCACAGAATAAGACGTGAGGGTCTCAAGGTCTAGACAGCTCCTGATGCTTTTGTTAGGGGTGACCACGTGCTCGTCGCTAGGCTATATATAGTTCAATCGGTCACTAGAGGATGGCGTTGGAGCAGGATTCAGCCCACAAAACAAGACGTGAGGGCCACAAGGTCTAGACAGCTCCTGATGTTCCTGTTAGGGACTGACCACGTGCTCGACGCTTTGCTATATATAGTTCAGTCGGTCACTAGAGAATGGCGTTGGAGCAGGATTAATCCCAGAAAACAAGACGTGAGGGCCACAAGGTCTAGACAGCTCCTGATGCTCCTGTTACGGCTGATCACTTGCGCGTCGCTAGGCTATATATAGTTCTGTTGGTCACTAGAGAATGGCGTTGGAGCAGGATTAACCACACAAAACAAGACGTGAGGGCCACAAGGTCTTGACAGCTCCTGATGCTCCTGTTAGGGACTGACCACGTGCTCGTCGCTAGGCTATATATAGTTCAGTCGGTCCCTAGAGGATGGCGTTGGAGCAGGATTAAGCCCACAGAATAAGACGGGAGGGTCCCAAGGTCTAGACAGCTTATGATGCTCCTGTTAGGGGTTACCACGTGCTCGTCGCTAGGCTATATATAGTTCAGTCGGTATATAGAGGATGGTGTTGGAGATGGGTTAAGCCCACAGAATAAGACGTGAGGGTCCCAAGGTCTAGACAGCTCCTGATGCTCCTGTTAGGGACTGACCACGTGCTCGTCGCTTTGCTATATATAGTTCAGTCGGTTCCTAGAGGATAGCGTTGGAGCAGGATTAAGCCCACAGAATAAGACGTGAGGGCCACAAGGTCTAGACAGCTCCTGATGCTCCTGTTAGGGACTGACCACGTGCTCGTGGCTAGGCTATATATAGTTCAGTCGGTCCTTAGTGGATGGCGTTGGAGCAGGATTAAGAACACAGAATAAGACGTGAGGGTCCCAAGGTCTAGACAGTTCCTGATGCTCCTGTTAGGGACTGACCACGTGCTCGTCGCTAGAATATATACAGTTCAGTCGGTCTCTAGAGGATGCCGTTGGAGCAGGATTAAGCCCACAGAATAAGACGTGAGGGTCCCAAGGTCTAGACAGTTCCTGATGCTCCTGTTAGGGACTGACCACGTGCTCGTTGCTAGGCTATATATAGTTCAGTCGATCCCTAGAGGATGGCGTTGGAGCAGGATTAAGCCCGCAGAATAAGACGTGAGGGTCCCAAGGTCTAGACAGCTCCTGATGCTCCTGTTAGGGACTGACCACGTGCTCGTCGCTTTGCTATATATAGTTCAGTCGGTCCCTAGAGGATGGCGTTGGAGCAGGATTAATCCCACAGAATAAGACGTGAGAGTCCCAAGGTCTAGACAGCTCGTGATGCTCCTGTTAGGGACTGACCACATGCTCGTCGCTTTGCGATATAGAGTTCAGTCGGTCACAAGAGGATGGCGTTGGAGCAGGATTAAGCCCACAAAACAAGACGTGAGGGCCACAAGGTCTAGACCGGTCCCGATGCTCCTGTTAGGGCTGATCACTTGCTCGTCGCTAGACTATATATAGTTCTGTCGGTCACTAGAGGATGGCGTTGGAGCAGGATTAAGCCCACAAAACAAGACGTAAGGGCCACAAGGTCTAGACAGCTCGTGATTCTCGTGTTAGAGCTGATCACTTGCTCGTCGCTAGGCTATATATAGTTCAGTCGGTCACTAGAGGAGGCGTTGGAGCAGGATTAAGCCCCCAAAACTAGACGTAAGAGCCACAATGTCTAGACAGCTCGTGATTCTCCTGTTAGGGCTGATCACTTGCTCGTCGCTATTCCATATATAGTTCTGTCGGTCACTAGAGGATGGCGTTGGAGCAGGATTAAGCCCACAGAAAATGACGTGAGGGTCCCAAGGTCTAGACAGCTCCTGATGCTCCTGTTAGGGGTGTCCACGTGCTCGTCGGTTTGCTATATATAGTTCAGTCGGTCCCTAGAGGATTTCGTTGAAGCAGGATTAAGCCCACAAAATAAGACGTGAGGGCCACAAGGACTAGACAGCTCCTGATACTTTTGTTAGGGACTGACCACGTGCTCGTCGCTAGGCTATATATAGTTCAGTCGGTCCCTAGAGGTTGGCGTTGGAGCAGTATTAAGCCCACAGAAAGAGATGTGAGGGTCCCAATGTCTAGACAGCTCCTGATGCTCCTGTTAGGGGTGACCACGTGCTCGTCGCTTTGCTATATATAGTTCAGTCGGTTCCTAGAGGATGGCGTTGGAGAAGGATTAAACCCACTGAATAAGACGTGAGGGTCCCAAGGTCTGGACAGCTCCTTATGCTGCTGTTAGAGGTGACCACGTGCTCGTCGCTTTGTTATATATAGTTCAGTCCGTTCCTAGAGGATGGCGTTGGAGCAGGATTAAGGCCACAGAATAAGACGTGAGGGTCCCAAAGTCTAGACTGCTCCTGATGCTTGTGTTAGGGACTGACCACGTGCTCGTCGCTAGGCTATATATAGTTCAGTAGGTCCCTATAGGATGGCGTTCGAGCAAGATTAAGCCCACAGAATAAGACGTGAGGGTCCCAAGGTATGGACAGCTCCTGATGCTCCTTTAGGGACTGAACACGTGCTAGTCGGTAGACTTGATATAATTCAGTCTGTCCCTAGAAGATTCCGTTGGGGCAGGATTAAGCCAACAAAACAAGACGTGAGGGCCACAAGGTCTAGACAGCTCCTGATGCTCCTGTTAGGGGCTGACCACGTGCTCGTCGCTAGGCTATATATAGTTAAGTCGGTCCCTAGAGGATGGCGTTGGAGCAGGATTAGGCCTACAAAATATGACGTGAAGATCCCAAGTTCTAGACAGCTACTGATGCTCCTGTTAAGGGTGACCACGTGCTCTTCGCTTTGCTATATATAGTTCAGTCGGTTCCTAGGGAATGGCGTTGGAGCAGGATTAAGCCCACAGAATAAGACGTGAGGGTAACAAGGTCTAGACAGCTCCTGATGCTCCTGTTAGGGACTGACCACGTGCTCGTCGCTATTCTATATATAGTTCAGTCGGTCCCTAGAGGATGGTGTTGGAGCAGGATTAAGCCCACAGAATAAGACGTGAGGGTCCCAAGGTCTAGACAGCTCCTGATGCTCCTGTTAGGGACTGACCACGTGCTCGTCGCTAGGCTATATATAGTTCAGTCGGTCGCTAGAGGATGGTGTTGGAGCAGGATTAAGCCCACAGAATAAGACGTGAGGGTCCCAAGGTCTAGACTGCTCCTGACGCTCCTGTTAAGGGTGACCACTTGCTCGTCGCTAGGCTATATATAGTTCAGTCGGTCCCTAGAGGATGGCGTTGGAGCAGGATTAAGCCCACAGAATAAGACGTGAGGGTCCCAAGGTCTAGACAGCTCATGATGCTCCTGTTAGGGGTTACCACGTGCTCGTCGCTAGGCTATATATAGTTCAGTCGGTCCATAGAGGATGGTGTTGGAGCAGGATTAAGCCCACAGAATAAGACGTGAGGGTCCCAAGGTCTAGACAGCTCCTGATGCTCCTGTTAGGGACTGACCACGTGCTCGTCACTTTGCTATATATAGTTCAGTCGGTTCCTAGAGGATAGCGTTGGAGCAGGATTAAGCCCACAGAATAAGACGTGAGGGCCACAAGGTCTAGACAGCTCCTGATGCTCCTGTTGGGGACTGACCACGTGCTCGTTGCTAGGCTATATATAGTTCAGTCGGTCCCTAGAGGATGGCGTTGGAGCAGGATTAAGCCCACAGAATAAGACGTGAGGGTCCCAAGGTCTAGACAGTTCCTGATGCTCCTGTTAGGGACTGACCACGTGCTCGTCGCTAGGCTATATACAGTTCAGTCGGTCCCTAGAGGATGGCGTTGGAGCAGGATTAAGCCCACAGAATAAGACGTGAGGTTCCCAAGGTCTAGACAGTTCCTGATGCTCCTGTTAGGGACTGACCACGTGCTCGTTGCTAGGCTATATATAGTTCAGTCGATCCCTAGAGGGTAACGTTGGAGCAGGATTAAGCCCACAGAATAAGACGTGAGGGTCCCAAGGTCTAGACAGCTCCTGATGCTCCTGTTAGGGACTGACCACGTGCTCGTCGCTTTGCTATATATAGATCAGTCGGTCCCTACGGGATTGCGTTGGAGCAGGATTAATCCCACAGAATAAGACGTGAGGGTCCCAACGTCTAGACAGCTCGTGATGCTCCTGTTAGGGACTGACCACGTGCTTGTCGCTTTGCGATATAGAGTTCAGTCGGTCACTAGAGGATGGAGTTGGAGCAGGATTAAGCCCACAAAACAAGACGTGAGGGCCACAAGGTCTAGACCGGTCCTGATGTTCCTGTTAGGGCTGATCACTTGCTCGTCGCTAGACTATATATAGTTCTGTCGGTCACTAGAGGATGGCGTTGGAGCAGGATTAAGCACACAAAACAAGACCTGAGCGCCACAAGGTCTAGACAGCTCCTGATGCTCCTGTTAGGGACTGACCACGTGCTCGTCGCTAGGCTATATATAGTTCAGTCGGTCCCTAGAAAATGGCGTTGGAGCAGGATTAAGCCCACAGAATAAGACGTGAGGGTCCCAGGGTGTAGACAGCTCCTGTTAGGAGTGACCACGTGCTCGTCGCTTTGCTACATATAGTTCAGTCAGTTCCTAGAGGATGGCGTTGGAGCAGGATTAAGCCAACAGAATAAGACGTGAGGGTCCCAAGGTCTAGAGAGCTCCTGATGCTCCTGTTAGGGACTGACCACGTGCTCGTCGCTAGGCTATATATAATTCAGTCGGTCCCTAGAGGATGGTGTTGGAGCAGGATTAAGCCCACAGAATAAGACGTGAGGGTCCCAAGGTCTAGACAGCTCATGATGCTCCTGTTAGGGGTTACCACGTGCTCGTCGCTAGGCTATATATAGTTCAGTCGGTCGCTAGAGGATGGTGTTGGAGCAGGATTAAGCCCACAGAATAAGACGTGAGGGTCCCAAGGTCTAGACTGCTCCTGATGCTCCTGTTAGGGACTGACCACGTGCTCGTCGCTAGGCTATATATAGTTCAGTCGGTCGCTAGAGGATGGTGTTGGAGCAGGATTAAGCCCACAGAATAAGACGTGAGGGTCCCAAGGTCTAGACTGCTCCTGACGCTCCTGTTAAGGGTGACCACTTGCTCGTCGCTAGGCTATATATAGTTCAGTCGGTCCCTAGAGGATGGCGTTGGAGCAGGATTAAGCCCACAGAATAAGACGTGAGGGTCCCAAGGTCTAGACAGCTCATGATGCTCCTGTTAGGGGTTACCACGTGCTCGTCGCTAGGCTATATATAGTTCAGTCGGTCCATAGAGGATGGTGTTGGAGCAGGATTAAGCCCACAGAATAAGACGTGAGGGTCCCAAGGTCTAGACAGCTCCTGATGCTCCTGTTAGGGACTGACCACGTGCTCGTCACTTTGCTATATATAGTTCAGTCGGTTCCTAGAGGATAGCGTTGGAGCAGGATTAAGCCCACAGAATAAGACGTGAGGGCCACAAGGTCTAGACAGCTCCTGATGCTCCTGTTGGGGACTGACCACGTGCTCGTTGCTAGGCTATATATAGTTCAGTCGGTCCCTAGAGGATGGCGTTGGAGCAGGATTAAGCCCACAGAATAAGACGTGAGGGTCCCAAGGTCTAGACAGTTCCTGATGCTCCTGTTAGGGACTGACCACGTGCTCGTCGCTAGGCTATATACAGTTCAGTCGGTCCCTAGAGGATGGCGTTGGAGCAGGATTAAGCCCACAGAATAAGACGTGAGGGTCCCAAGGTCTAGACAGTTCCTGATGCTCCTGTTAGGGACTGACCACGTGCTCGTTGCTAGGCTATATATAGTTCAGTCGATCCCTAGAGGGTAACGTTGGAGCAGGATTAAGCCCACAGAATAAGACGTGAGGGTCCCAAGGTCTAGACAGCTCCTGATGCTCCTGTTAGGGACTGACCACGTGCTCGTCGCTTTGCTATATATAGATCAGTCGGTCCCTACGGGATTGCGTTGGAGCAGGATTAATCCCACAGAATAAGACGTGAGGGTCCCAAGGTCTAGACAGCTCGTGATGCTCCTGTTAGGGACTGACCACGTGCTTGTCGCTTTGCGATATAGAGTTCAGTCGGTCACTAGAGGATGGAGTTGGAGCAGGATTAAGCCCACAAAACAAGACGTGAGGGCCACAAGGTCTAGACCGGTCCTGATGTTCCTGTTAGGGCTGATCACTTGCTCGTCGCTAGACTATATATAGTTCTGTCGGTCACTAGAGGATGGCGTTGGAGCAGGATTAAGCACACAAAACAAGACCTGAGCGCCACAAGGTCTAGACAGCTCCTGATGCTCCTGTTAGGGACTGACCACGTGCTCGTCGCTAGGCTATATATAGTTCAGTCGGTCCCTAGAAAATGGCGTTGGAGCAGGATTAAGCCCACAGAATAAGACGTGAGGGTCCCAGGGTGTAGACAGCTCCTGTTAGGAGTGACCACGTGCTCGTCGCTTTGCTACATATAGTTCAGTCGGTTCCTAGAGGATGGCGTTGGAGCAGGATTAAGCCAACAGAATAAGACGTGAGGGTCCCAAGGTCTAGAGAGCTCCTGATGCTCCTGTTAGGGACTGACCACGTGCTCGTCGCTAGGCTATATATAATTCAGTCGGTCCCTAGAGGATGGCGTTGGATCAGGATTAAGCCCACAGAATAAGACGTGAGGGTCCCAAGGTCTAGAGAGCTCCTGATGCTTTTGTTAGGGGTGACCACGTGCTCGTCGCTAGGCTATATATAGTTCAATCGGTCACTAGAAGATGGCGTTGGAGCAGGATTAAGCCCACAAAACAAGACGTGAGGGCCACAAGGTCTAGACAGCTCCTGATGTTCCTGTTAGGGACTGACCACGTGCTCGTCGCTAGGCTATATATAGTTCAGTCGGTCCCTAGAGAATGGCGTTGGAGCAGGATTAATCCCAGAAAACAAGACGTGAGGGCCACAAGGTCTAGACAGCTCCTGATGCTCCTGTTAGGGGTTACCACGTGCTCGTCGCTAGGCTATATATATTTCAGTCGGTCCATAGAGGATGGTGTTGGAGCAGGATTAAGCCCACAGAATAAGACGTGAAGTTCCCAAGGTCTAGACAGCTCCTGATGCTCCTGTTAGGGACTGACCACGTGCTCGTCGCTTTGCTATATATAGTTCAGTCGGTTCCTAGAGGATAGCGTTGGAGCAGGATTAAGCCCACAGAATAAGACGTGAGGGCCACAAGGTCTAGACAGCTCCTGATGCTCCTGTTAGGGACTGACCACGTGCTCGTTGCTATGCTATATATAGTTCTGTCGGTCACTAGAGGATGGCGCTGGAGCAGGATTAAGCCCACAAAACAAGACGTAAAAGACACAAGGTCTTAAAAGCTCGTGATTCTCCTGTTAGGGCTGATCACTTGCTCGTCGCTAGGCTATATATAGTTCTGTCGGTCACTAGAGGATGGCGTTGGACCAGGATTAATCCCAGAAAACAAGACGTGAGGGCCACAAGGTCTAGAGAGCTCTTGATGCTCCTGTTAGGGCTGATCACTTGCTCGTCGCTAGGCTATATGTAGTTCTGTTGGTCACTAGAGAATGGCGTTGGAACAGGATTAAGCACACAAAACAAGACCTGAGCGCCACAAGGTCTAGACAGCTCCTGATGCTCCTGTTAGGGACTGACCACGTGCTCGTCGCTAGGCTATATATAGTTCAGTCGGTCCCTAGAGGATGGCGTTGGAGCAGGATTAAGCCCACAGAATAAGACGTGAGGGTCCCAAGGTCTAGACAGCTCATGATGCTCCTGTTAGGGGTTACCACGTGCTCGTCGCTAGGCTATATATAGTTCTGTCGGTCCATAGAGGATGGTGTTGGAGCAGGATTAAGCCCACAGAATACGACGTGAAGGTCCTAAGGTCTAGACAGCTCCTGATGCTCCTGTTAGGGACTGACCACGTGCTCGTCGCTTTGCTATATATAGTTCGGTCGGTTCCTAGAGGATAGCGTTGGAGCAGGATTAAGCCCACAGAATAAGACGTGAGGGCCACAAGGTCTAGACAGCTCGTGATTCTCCTGTTAGGGCTGATCACTTGCTCGTCGCTAGGCTATATATAGTTCAGTCGGTCACTAGAGGAGGCGTTGGAGCAGGATTAAGCCCCCAAAACCAGACGTAAGGGCCACAAGGTCTAGACAGCTCGTGATTCTCCTGTTAGGGCTGATCACTTGCTCGTCGCTATTCCATATATAGTTCTGTCGGTAACTAGAGGATGGCGTTGGAGCTGGATTAAGCCCACAAAACAAGACGTGAGGCCACAAGGTCTAGACAGCTCCTGATGCTCCTGTTAGGGCTGATCACTTGCTCGTCGCTAGGCTATATATAGTTCTGTCGGTCACTAGAGGATGGCGTTGGAGCAGGATTAAGCCCACAAAACAAGACGTAAGGTCCACAAGGTCTAGACAGCGCGTGATTCTCCTGTTAGGACTGATCACTTGCTCGTCGCTAGGCTATATATAGTTCTGTCGGTCACGAGAGGATGGTGCTGGAGCAGGATTAAGCCCACAAAACAAGACGTGAAGGCCACAAGGTCTAGACAGCTCCTGATGCTCCTGTTACGGCTGATCACTTGCTCGTCGCTAGGCTATATATAGTTCTGTCGGTCACTAGAGGATGGCGTTGGAGCAGGATTAAACCCACAATCAAGACGTAAGGGCCACAAGGTCTTAAAAGCTCGTGATTCTCCTGTTAGGGCTGATCACTTGCTCGTCACTAGGCTATATATATCTCTGTCGGTCACTAGAGGATGGCGTTGGAGCAGGATTAAGCCCACAAAACAAGACGTAAGGGCCACAAGGTCTAGACAGCTCGTGATTCTCCTGTTAGGGCTGATCACTTGCTCGTTGCTAGGCTATATATAGTTCTGTCGGTCCCTAGAGGATGGCGTTGGAGCAGGATTAAGCCCACAGAATAAGACGTGAGGGTCCCAAGGTCTAGACAGCTCATGATGCTCCTGTTAGGGGTTACCACGTGCTCGTCGCTAGGCTATATATAGTTCAGTCGGTCACTAGAGGATGGCGTTGGAGCAGGATTAAGCACACAAAACAAGACGTGAGGGTCACAAGGTCTAGACAGCCCCTGATGCTCCTGTTAGGGACTGACCACGTGCTCGTCGCTAGGCTATATATAGTTCAGTCGGTCCCTAGAGGATGGCGTTGGAGCAGGATTAAGCCCACAGAATAAGACGTGAGGGTCCCAAGGTCTAGACAACTCATGATGCTCCTGTTAGGGGTTACCACGTGCTCGTCGCTAGGCTATATATAGTTCAGTCGGTCCATAGAGGATGGTGTTGGAGCAGGATTAAGCCCACAGAATAAGACGTGAGGGTCCCAGGGTCTAGACAGCTCCTGATGCTCCTGTTAGGGACTGACCACGTGCTCGTCGCTTTGCTATATATAGTTCAGTCGGTTCCTAGAGGATAGCGTTGGAGCAGGATTAAGCCCACAGAATAAGACGTGAGGGCCACAAGGTCTAGACAGCTAATGATCCTCCTATACGGACTGACCACGTGCTCGTTGCTAGCCTATATATAGTTCAGTCGGTCCCTAGTGGATGGCGTTGGAGCAGGATTAAGCCCACAGAATAAGACGTGAGGGTCCCAAGGTCTAGACAGTTCCTGATGCTCCTGTTAGGGACTGACCACGTGCTCGTCGCTAGGCTATATACAGTTCAGTCGGTCCATAGAGGATGGTGTTGGAGCAGGATTAAGCCCACAGAATAAGACGTGAGGGTCCCAGGGTCTAGACAGCTCCTGATGCTCCTGTTAGGGACTGACCACGTGCTCGTCGCTTTGCGATATAGAGTTCAGTCGGTCACTAGAGGATGGCGTTGGAGCAGGATTAAGCCCACAAAACAAGACGTGAGGGCCACAAGGTCTTGACCGGTCCTGATGCTCCTGTTAGGGCTGATCACTTGCTCGTCGCTAGACTATATATAGGTCTGTCGGTCAATAGAGGATGGCGTTGGAGCAGGATTAAGCCCAAAAAACAAGACGTAAGGGCCACAAGGTCTAGACAGCTCGTGATTCTCCTGTTAGGGCTGATCACTTGCTCGTCGCTAGGTTATATATAGTTCAGTCGGTCACTAGAGGAGGCGTTGGAGCAGGATAAAGCCCCCAAAACAAGACGTGCGGGCCACAAGGTCTAGACAGCTCCTGACGCTCCTGTTAGGGACTGACCACGTGCTCGTCGCTAGGCTATATATAGTTCAGTCGGTCCCTAGAGGATGGCGTTGGAGCAGGATTAAGCCCACAGAATAAGACGTGAGGGTCCCAAGGTCTAGACAGCTCATGATGCTCCTGTTAGGGGTTACCACGTGCTCGTCGCTAGGCTATATATAGTTCAGTCGGTCCATACAGGATGGTGTTGGAGCAGGATTAAGCCCACAGAATAAGACGTGAAGGTCCCAAGGTCTAGACAGCTCCTGATGCTCCTGTTGGGACTGACCACGTGCTCGTCGCTTTGCTATATATAGTTCAGTCGGTTCCTAGAGGATAGCGTTGGAGCAGGATTAAGCCCACAGAATAAGACGTGAGGGCCACAAGGTCTAGACAGCTCCTGATTCTCCTGTTAGGGCTGATCACTTGCTCGTCGCTAGGCTATATATAGTTCAGTCGGTCACTAGAGGAGGCGTTGGAGCAGGATTAAGCCCCCAAAACCAGACGTAAGGGCCACAAGGTGTAGACAGCTCGTGATTCTCCTGTTAGGGCTGATCACTTGCTCGTCGCTATTCCATATATAGTTCTGTCGGTCACTAGAGGATGGCGTTGGAGCGGGATTAAGCCCACAAAACAAGACGTGAGGCCACAAGGTCTAGACAGCTCCTGATGCTCCTTTTAGGGACTGACCACGTGCTAGTTGCTAGGCTATATATAGTTCAGCCGGTCCCTAGAGGGCCGCAAGGTCTAGACAGCTGCTGATGCTCCTGTTGCGGCTGATCACTTGCTCTTCGCTAGGCTATATATAGTTCTGTTGGTCACTAGAGAATGGCGTTGGACCAGGATTAAGCACACAAAGCAAGAAGTGAGGGTCCCAAGGTCTAGACAGCTCCTGATGCTCCTGTTAGGGACTGACCACGTGCTCGTCGCTTTGCTATATATAGTTCAGTCGGTCAGTAGAGGATGGCGTTGGAGCAGCATTAAGCCCACAGAATAAGACGTGAGGGTCCCAAGGTCTAGACAGCTCCTGATGCTCCTGTTAGGGACTGACCACGTGCTCGTCGCTAGGCTATATATAGTTCAATCGGTCACTAGAGGATGGCGTTGGAGCAGGATTAAGCCCACGAAACAAGACGTGAGGGCCACAAGGTCTAGACAGCTCCTGATGCTCCTGTTAGGGACTGACCACGTGCTTGTCGCTTTGCTATATATAGTTCAGTCGGTCACTAGAGGATGGCGTTGGAGCAGGATTAAGCCCACAGAATAAGAAGTGAGGGTCCCAAGGTCTAGACAGCTCCTGATGCTCCTGTTAGGGACTGACCACGTGCTCGTCGCTTTGCTATATATAGTTTAGTCGGTTTTTATAGGATGGCATTGGAGCAGGATTAAGCCCACAGAATAAGACGTAAGGACCACAAGGTCTAGACAGCTCCTGATGCTCCTGTTAGGGACTGACCACGTGCTCGTCGCTAGGCGATATATAGTTCAGTCGGTTCCTAGAGGATGGCGTTGGAGCAGGATTAATCTCACAAAACAAGACGTGAGGGCCGCAAGGTCTAGACAGCTCCTGATGCTCCTGTTGAGGCTGATCACTTGCTCGTCGCTAGGCTATATATAGTTCTGTTGGTCACTAGAGAATGGCGTTGGAGCAGGATTAAGCACACAAAGCAAGACCTGAGGGTCCCAAGGTCTAGACAGCTCCTGATGCTCCTGTTAGGGGTGACCACGTGCTCGTTGCTTTGCCATATATAGTTCAGTCGGTTCCTAGAGGATAGCGTTGGAGCAGGATTAAGCCCACAGAATAAGACGTGAGGGCCACAAGGTCTAGACAGCTCCCGATGCTCCTGTTAGGGCTGATCACTTGCTCGTCGCTAGGCTATATATAGTTCAGTCGGTCATTAGAGGATGGCGTTGGAGCAGGATTAAGCCCACAAAACAAGCCGTAAGTTCCACAAGGTCTAGACAGCTCGTGATTCCCCTTTTAGGGCTGATCACCTACTCGTCGCTAGGCTATATTTAGTTCTGTCGGTCACTAGAGGATGGCGTTGGAGCAGGATTAATCCCACAGAATAAGACGTAAGGGTCCCAAGGTCTAGACAGCTCCTGATCCTCCTGTTAGGGACTGACCACGTGCTCGTCGCTAGGCTATATATAGTTCAGTCGGTCCCTAGAGGATGACGTTGGAGCAGGATTAATCCCACAGAATAAGACGTGAGGGTCCCAAGGTCTAGACAGCTCCTGATGCTCCTGTTAGGGACTGACCACGTGCTCGTCGCTTTGCTATATATAGTTCAGTCGGTTCCTAGAGAATGGCGTTGGAGCAGGATTAAGTCCACAGAATAAGACGTGAGGGCCACAAGGTCGAGACAGCTCCTGATGCTCCTGTTAGGGACTGACCACGTGCTCGTTTCTAGGCTATATATAGTTCAGTCGGTCCATAGAGGATGGCGTTGGAGCAGGATTAAGCCCACAGAATAAGACGTGAGGGTCCCAAGGTCTAGACAGCTCCTGATGCTCCTGTTAGGGACTGACCACGTGCTCGTCGCTTTGCTATATATAGTTCAGTCGGTCACTAGAGGATGGCGTTGGAGCAGGATTAAGCCCACAAAACAAGACGTAAGGGCCACAAGGTCTTAAAAGCTCGTGATTCTCCTGTTAGGGCTGATATCTTGCTCGTCGGTAGGCTATATATAGTTCTGTCGGTCACTAGAGGATGGCGTTGGAGCAGGATTAAGCCCACAAAACAAGATGTAAGGGCCACAAGGTCTAGACAGCTCGTGATTCTCCTGTTAGGGCTGATCACTTGCTCGTTGCTAGGCTATATATAGTTCTGTCGATCACTAGAGGATGGCGTCGGAGCAGGATTAAGCCCACAATACAAGACGTGAGGGCCACAAGGTCTAGACAGCTCCTGATGCTCCTGTTAAGGCTGATCACTTTCTCGTCGCTAGGCTATTTATAGTTCTGTCGGTCACTAGAGGATGGCGTTGGAGCAGGATTAAGCCCACAATCAAGATGTAAGGGCCACAAGGTCTTAAAAGATCGTGATTCTCCTGTTAGGGCTGATCACTTGCTCGTCGCTAGGCTATATATAGTTCTGTCGGTCACTAGAGGATGGCGTTGGAGCAGGATTAAGCCCACAGAATAAGACATGAGGGTCCCAAGGTCTAGACAGCTCATGATGCTCCTGTTAGGGACTGACCACGTGCTCGTCGCTTTGCTATATATAGTTCAGTAGGTTCTTATAGGATGGCGTTGGAGCAGGATTAAGCCCACAGAATAAGACGTGAGGGCCACAAGGTCTAGACAGCACCTGATGCTCCTGTTAGGGACTTACCACATGCTCGTCGCTAGGCTATATATAGTTCAGTCGGTTCCTAGAGGATGGCGTTAGAGCAGGATAAATCCCACAAAACAAGACGTGAGGGCCGCAAGGCCTAGACAGCTCCTGATGCTCCTGTTGAGGCTGATCACTTGCTCGTCGCTAGGCTATATATAGTTCTGTTGGTCACTAGAGGATGGCGTTGGAGCAGGATTAAGCACACAAAGCAAGACGTGAGGGTCCCAAGGTCTAGACAGCTCCTGATGCTCCTGTTAGGGGTGACCACGTGCTAGTCGCTAGGCTATATATAGTTTAATCGGTCACTAGATGATGGCGTTGGAGCAGGATTAAGCCCACAGTATAAGACGTGAGAGTCCCAAGGTCTAGATAGCTCCTGATGCTCCTGTTAGGGACTGACCACGTGCTCGTCGCTTTGCTATATATAGTTCAGTCGGTCACTAGAGGATGGCGTTGGAGCAGGATTAAGCCCACAAAACAAGACGTGAGGGCCGCAAGGTATAGACAGCTCCTGATGCTCCTGTTGAGGCTGATCACTTGCTCGTCGCTAGGCTATATATAATTCTGTTGGTCACTAGAGAATGGCGTTGGAGCAGGATTAAGCACACAAAGCAAGACGTGAGGGTCCCAAGGTCTAGACAGCTCTTGATGCTCCTGTTAGGGGTGACCACGTGCTCGTCGCTAGGCTATATATATTTCAATCGGTCACTAGAGGATGGCGTTGGAGCAGGATTAAGCCCACAAAACAAGACGTGAGGGCCACAAGGTCTAGACAGCTCCTGATGCTCCTGTTAGGGACTGACCTCGTGCTCGTCGCTTTGCTATATATAGTTCAGTCGGTCACTAAAGGATGGCGTTGGAGCAGGATTAAGTCCACAGAATAAGACGTGTTGGTCCCAAGGTCTAGATAGCTCCTGATGCTCCTGTTAGGGACTGACCACGTGCTCGTCGCTTTGCTATTTATAGTTCAGTCGGTTCCTAGACAATGGCGTTGGAGCAGGATTAAGTCCACAGAATAAGACGTGAGGGCCACAAGGTCTAGACAGCTCCTGATGCTCCTGTTAGGGACTGACCACTTGCTCGTTTGTAGGCTATATATAGTTCAGTCGGTTCCTAGAGGATGGCGTTGGAGCAGGATTAATCCCACAAAACAAGACGTGAGGGCCGCAAGGTCTAGACAGCTCCTGATGCTCCTGTTGAGGCTGATCACTTGCTCTTCGCTAGGCTATAAATAGTTCTGTTGGTCACAAGAGAATGGCGTTGGAGCAGGATTAAGCCCACAGAATAAGACGTGAGGGTCCCAAGGTCTAGACAGCTCCTGATGCTCCTGTTAGGGACTGACCACGTGCTCGTCGCTAGGCTATATATAGTTCAGTCGGTCCCTAAAGTATGGCGTTGGAGCAGGGTTAAACCCACAGAATAAGACATGAGGGTCCCAGGGTCTAGACAGCTCCCGATGCTCCTGTTAGGGGTGACCACGTGCTCGTCGCTTTGCTATATATAGTTCAGTCGGTTCCTATAGGATGGCGTTGGAGCAGGATTAATCCCACAAAACAAGACGTGAGGGCCGCAAGGTCTAGACAGCTCCTGATGCTCCTGTTGAGGCTGATCACTTGCTCTTCGCTAGGCTATAAATAGTTCTGTTGGTCACTAGAGAATGGCGTTGGAGCAGGATTAAGCACACAAAGCAAGACGTGAGGGTCCCAAGGTCTAGACAGCTCCTGATGCTCCTGTTAGGGGTGACCACGTGCTCGTCGCTAGGTTATATATATTTCAATCGGTCACTAGAGGATGGCTTTGGAGCAGGATTAAGCCCACAAAACAAGACGTGAGGGCCACAAGGTCTAGACAGCTCCTGATGCTCCTGTTAGGGACTGACCACGTGCTCGTCGCTTTGCTATATATAGTTCAGTCGGTCACTAGAGGATGGCGTTGGAGCAGGATTAAGCCCACAGAATAAGACGTGAGGGTCCCAAGGTCTAGACAGCTCCTGATGCTCCTCTTAGGGACTGACCACGTGCTCGTCGCTTTGCTATATATAGTTCAGTCGGTTCCTATAGGATAGCGTTGGAGCAGGATTAAGCCCACAGAATAAGACGTGAGGGCCACAAGGTCTAGACAGCTCCTGATGCTCCTGTTAGGGACTGAGCACGTGCTCGTCGCTAGGCTATATATAGTTCAGTCGGTTCCTAGAGGATGGCGTTGGAGCAGGATTAATCCCACAAAACAAGACGTGAGGGCCGCAAGGTCTAGACAGCTCCTTATGCTTTTGTTGAGGCTGATAACTTGCTCGTCGCTAGGCTATATATAGTTCTGTTGGTCACTAGAGGATGGCGTTGGAGCAGGATTAAGCACACAAAGCAAGACGTGAGGGTCCCAAGGTCTAGACAGCTCCTGATGCTCCTGTTAGGGGTGACCACGTGCTCGTCGCTAGGCTATATATAGTTCAATCGGTCACTAGAGGATTGCGTTGGAGCAGGATTAAGCCCACAGAATAAGACGTGAGAGTCCCAAGGTCTAGACAGCTCCTGATGCTCCTGTTAGGGACTGACCACGTGCTCGTCGCTTTGCTATATATAGTTCAGTCGGTCACTAGAGGATGGCGTTGGAGCAGGATTAAGCCCACAAAACAAGACGTGAGGGCCGCAAGGTCTAGACAGCTCCTGATGCTCCTGTTGAGGCTGATCACTTGCTCGTCGCTAGGCTATATATAATTCTGTTGGTCACTAGAGAATGGCGTTGAAGCAGGATTAAGCACACAAAGCAAGACGTGAGGGTCCCAAGGTCTAGACAGCTCCTGATGCTCCTGTTAGGGGTGACCACGTGCTCGTCGCTAGGCTATATATAGTTCAATCGGTCACTAGAGGATGGCGTTGGAGCAAAATTAAGCCCACAGAATAAGACGTGAGGGTCCCAATGTCTAGACAGCTCCTGATGCTCCTGTTAGGGACTGACCACGTGCTCGTCGCTCTGCTATATATAGTTCAGTCGGTTCCTAGAGAATGGCGTTGGAACAGGATTAAGTCCACAGAATAAGACGTGAGGGAAACAAGGTCTAGACAGCTCCTGATGCTCCTGTTAGGGACTTCCACGTGCTCGTTTCTAGGTATATATAGTTCAGTCGGTCCATAGAGGATGGCGTTGGAGCAGCATTAAGCCCACAGAATAAGACGTGAGGGTCCCAAGGTCTAGACAGCTCCTGATGCTCCTTTTAGGGACTGACCACGTGCTAGTTGCTAGGCTATATATAGTTCAGCCGGTCCCTAGAGGATGGCGTTGGAGCAGGATTAAGTCCACAGAATAAGACGTGTTGGTCCCAAGGTCTATACAGCTCCTGATGCTCCTGTTAGGGACTGACCACGTGCTCGTCGCTTTGCTATTTATAGTTCAGTCGGTTCCTAGACAATGGCGTTGGAGCAGGATTAAGTCCACAGAATAAGACGTGAGGGCCACAAGGTCTAGACAGCTCCTGATGCTCCTGTTAGGGACTGACCACGTGCTCGTTTGTAGGCTATATATAGTTCAGTCGGTTCCTAGAGGATGGCGTTGGAGCAGGATTAATCCCACAAAACAAGACGTGAGGGCCGCAAGGTCTAGACAGCTCCTGATGCTCCTGTTGAGGCTGATCACTTGCTCTTCGCTAGGCTATAAATAGTTCTGTTGGTCACTAGAGAATGGCGTTGGAGCAGGATTAAGCCCACAGAATAAGACGTGAGGGTCCCAAGGTCTAGACAGCTCCTGATGCTCCTGTTAGGGACTGACCACGTGCTCGTCGCTAGGCTATATATAGTTCAGTCGGTCCCTAAAGTATGGCGTTGGAGCAGGGTTAAACCCACAGAATAAGACATGAGGGTCCCAGGGTCTAGACAGCTCCCGATGCTCCTGTTAGGGGTGACCACGTGCTCGTCGCTTTGCTATATATAGTTCAGTCGGTTCCTATAGGATGGCGTTGGAGCAGGATTAATCCCACAAAACAAGACGTGAGGGCCGCAAGGTCTAGACAGCTCCTGATGCTCCTGTTGAGGCTGATCACTTGCTCTTCGCTAGGCTATAAATAGTTCTGTTGGTCACTAGAGAATGGCGTTGGAGCAGGATTAAGCACACAAAGCAAGACGTGAGGGTCCCAAGGTCTAGACAGCTCCTGATGCTCCTGTTAGGGGTGACCACGTGCTCGTCGCTAGGTTATATATATTTCAATCGGTCACTAGAGGATGGCTTTGGAGCAGGATTAAGCCCACAAAACAAGACGTGAGGGCCACAAGGTCTAGACAGCTCCTGATGCTCCTGTTAGGGACTGACCACGTGCTCGTCGCTTTGCTATATATAGTTCAGTCGGTCACTAGAGGATGGCGTTGGAGCAGGATTAAGCCCACAGAATAAGACGTGAGGGTCCCAAGGTCTAGACAGCTCCTAATGCTCCTCTTAGGGACTGACCACGTGCTCGTCGCTTTGCTATATATAGTTCAGTCGGTTCCTATAGGATAGCGTTGGAGCAGGATTAAGCCCACAGAATAAGACGTGAGGGCCACAAGGTCTAGACAGCTCCTGATGCTCCTGTTAGGGACTGAGCACGTGCTCGTCGCTAGGCTATATATAGTTCAGTCGGTTCCTAGAGGATGGCGTTGGAGCAGGATTAATCCCACAAAACAAGACGTGAGGGCCGCAAGGTCTAGACAGCTCCTTATGCTTTTGTTGAGGCTGATAACTTGCTCGTCGCTAGGCTATATATAGTTCTGTTGGTCACTAGAGAAAGGCGTTGGAGCAGGATTAAGCACACAAAGCAAGACGTGAGGGTCCCAAGGTCTAGACAGCTCCTGATGCTCCTGTTAGGGGTGACCACGTGCTCGTCGCTAGGCTATATATAGTTCAATCGGTCACTAGAGGATTGCGTTGGAGCAGGATTAAGCCCACAGAATAAGACGTGAGAGTCCCAAGGTCTAGACAGCTCCTGATGCTCCTGTTAGGGACTGACCACGTGCTCGTCGCTTTGCTATATATAGTTCAGTCGGTCACTAGAGGATGGCGTTGGAGCAGGATTAAGCCCACAAAACAAGACGTGAGGGCCGCAAGGTCTAGACAGCTCCTGATGCTCCTGTTGAGGCTGATCACTTGCTCGTCGCTAGGCTATATATAATTCTGTTGGTCACTAGAGAATGGCGTTGAAGCAGGATTAAGCACACAAAGCAAGACGTGAGGGTCCCAAGGTCTAGACAGCTCCTGATGCTCCTGTTAGGGGTGACCACGTGCTCGTCGCTAGGCTATATATAGTTCAATCGGTCACTAGAGGATGGCGTTGGAGCAGGATTAAGCCCACAGAATAAGACGTGAGGGTCCCAATGTCTAGACAGCTCCTGATGCTCCTGTTAGGGACTGACCACGTGCTCGTCGCTCTGCTATATATAGTTCAGTCGGTTCCTAGAGAATGGCGTTGGAACAGGATTAAGTCCACAGAATAAGACGTGAGGGAAACAAGGTCTAGACAGCTCCTGATGCTCCTGTTAGGGACTTCCACGTGCTCGTTTCTAGGTATATATAGTTCAGTCGGTCCATAGAGGATGGCGTTGGAGCAGCATTAAGCCCACAGAATAAGACGTGAGGGTCCCAAGGTCTAGACAGCTCCTGATGCTCCTTTTATGGACTGACCACGTGCTAGTTGCTAGGCTATATATAGTTCAGCCGGTCCCTAGAGGATGGCGTTGGAGCAGGATTAAGCCCACAGAATAAGACGTGAGGGTCCCAAGGTCTAGACAGTTCCTGATGCTCCTGTTAGGGGTGACCACGTGCTCGTCGCTAGGCTATATATACTTCAGTCGGTCACTAGACGATGGCGTTGGAGCAGGATTAAGCCCACAGAATAAGACGTGAGGGTCCCAAGGTCTAGACAGCTCCTGATGCTCCTGTTAGGGACTGACCACGTGCTCGTCGCTAGGCTATATATAGTTCAGTCGGTCCCTAGAGGATGGCGTTGGAGCAGGGTTAAACCCACAGAATAAGACGTGAGGGTCCCAGGGTCTAGAAAGCTCCCGATGCTCCTGTTAGGGGTGACCACGTGCTCGTCGCTTTGCTATATATATTTCAGTCGTTAACTATACGATGGCGTTGGAGCAGGATTAAGCCCACAGAATAAGACGTGAGGCCCACAAGGTCTAGACAGCTCCTGATGCTCCTGTTAGGGACTGACCACGTGCTCGTCGCTAGGTTATATATAGTTCAGTCGGTCCCTAGAGGATGGCGTTGTAGCAGGATTAAGCCCACAGAATAAGACGTGAGGGTCCCAAGGTCTAGACAGCTCCTGATGGTCCTGTTAGGGGTGACCACGTGCTCGTCGCTTTGCTATATATAGTTCAGTCGGTCCCTAGAGGATGGCGTTGGAGCAGCATTAATCCCACAAAACAAGACGTGAGGGCCGCAAGGTCTAGACAGCTGCTGATGCTCCTGTTGCGGCTGATCACTTGCTCTTCGCTAGGCTATATATAGTTCTGTTGGTCACTAGAGAATGGCGTTGGACCAGGATTAAGCACACAAAGCAAGAAGTGAGGGTCCCAAGGTCTAGACAGCTCCTGATGCTCCTGTTAGGGACTGACCACGTGCTCGTCGCTTTGCTATATATAGTTCAGTCGGTCAGTAGAGGATGGCGTTGGAGCAGCATTAAGCCCACAGAATAAGACGTGAGGGTCCCAAGGTCTAGACAGCTCCTGATGCTCCTGTTAGGGACTGACCACGTGCTCGTCGCTAGGCTATATATAGTTCAATCGGTCACTAGAGGATGGCGTTGGAGCAGGATTAAGCCCACGAAACAAGACGTGAGGGCCACAAGGTCTAGACAGCTCCTGATCCTCCTGTTAGGGACTGACCACGTGCTCGTCGCTTTGCTATATATAGTTCAGTCGGTCACTAGAGGATGGCGTTGGAGCAGGATTAAGCCCACAGAATAAGAAGTGAGGGTCCCAAGGTCTAGACAGCTCCTGATGCTCCTGTTAGGGACTGACCACGTGCTCGTCGCTTTGCTATATATAGTTTAGTCGGTTTTTATAGGATGGCATTGGAGCAGGATTAAGCCCACAGAATAAGACGTAAGGGCCACAAGGTCTAGACAGCTCCTGATGCTCCAGTTAGGGACTGACCACGTGCTCGTCGCTAGGCGATATATAGTTCAGTCGGTTCCTAGAGGATGGCGTTGGAGCAGGATTAATCTCACAAAACAAGACGTGAGGGCCGCAAGGTCTAGACAGCTCCTGATGCTCCTGTTGAGGCTGATCACTTGCTCGTCGCTAGGCTATATATAGTTCTGTTGGTCACTAGAGAATGGCGTTGGAGCAGGATTAAGCACACAAAGCAAGACGTGAGGGTCCCAAGGTCTAGACAGCTCCTGATGCTCCTGTTAGGGGTGACCACGTTCTCGTTGCTTTGCCATATATAGTTCAGTCGGTTCCTAGAGGATAGCGTTGGAGCAGGATTAAGCCCACAGAATAAGACGTGAGGGCCACAAGGTCTAGACAGCTCCTGATGCTCCTGTTAGGGCTGATCACTTGCTCGTCGCTAGGCTATATATAGTTCAGTCGGTCATTAGAGGATGGCGTTGGAGCAGGATTAAGCCCACAAAACAAGCCGTAAGTTCCACAAGGTCTAGACAGCTCGTGATTCTCCTTTTAGGGCTGATCACCTACTCGTCGCTAGGCTATATTTAGTTCTGTCGGTCACTAGAGGATGGCGTTGGAGCAGGATTAATCCCACAGAATAAGACGTAAGGGTCCCAAGGTCTAGACAGCTCCTGATCCTCCTGTTAGGGACTGACCACGTGCTCGTCGCTAGGCTATATATAGTTCAGTCGGTCCCTAGAGGATGACGTTGGAGCAGGATTAATCCCACAGAATAAGACGTGAGGGTCCCAAGGTCTAGACAGCTCCTGATGCTCCTGTTAGGGACTGACCACTTGCTCGTCGCTTTGCTATATATAGTTCAGTCGGTTCGTAGAGAATGGCGTTGGAGCAGGATTAAGTCCACAGAATAAGACGTGAGGGCCACAAGGTCGAGACAGCTCCTGATGCTCCTGTTAGGGACTGACCACGTGCTCGTTTCTAGGATATATAGTTCAGTCGGTCCATAGAGGATGGCGTTGGAGCAGGATTAAGCCCACAGAATAAGACGTGAGGGTCCCAAGGTCTAGACAGCTCCTGATGCTCCTGTTAGGGACTGACCACGTGCTCGTCACTTTGCTATATATAGTTCAGTCGGTCACTAGAGGATGGCGTTGGAGCAGGATTAAGCCCACAAAACAAGACGTAAGGGCCACAAGGTCTTAAAAGCTCGTGATTCTCCTGTTAGGGCTGATATCTTGCTCGTCTCTAGGCTATATATAGTTCTGTCGGTCACTAGAGGATGGCGTTGGAGCAGGATTAAGCCCACAAAACAAGATGTAAGGGCCACAAGGTCTAGACAGCTCCTGATGCTCCTGTTAGGGACTGACCACGTGCTCGTCGCTAGGCTATATATAGTTCTGTCGGTCACTAGGGGATGGCGTTGGAGCAGGATTAAGCCCACAAAACAAGACGTAAGGGCCACAAGGCCTAGAGAGCTCCTGATGCTCCTGTTAGGGCTGATCACTTGCTCGTCGCTAGGCTATATATAGTTCTGTCTTTCACTAGAGGATGGCGTTGGAGCAGAATTAAACCCACAATCAAGACGTAAAAGCAACAAGGTCTTAAAAGCTCGTGATTCTCCTGTTAGGGCTGATCACTTGCTCGTCGCTAGGCTATATATAGTTCTGTCGGTCACTAGGGGATGGCGTTGGAGCAGGATTAAGCCCACAAAACAAGACGTAAGGGCCACAAGGCCTAGACAGCTCGTGATTCTCCTGTTAGGGCTGATCACTTGCTCGTTGCTAGGCTATATATAGTTCTGTCGATCACTAGAGGATGGTGTTGGAGCAGGATTAAGCCCACAAAACAAGACGTGAGGGCCACAAGGTCTAGACAGCTCCTGATGCTCCTGTTAAGGCTGATCACTTTCTCGTCGCTAGGCTATATATAGTTCTGTCGGTCACTAGAGGATGGCGTTGGAGCAGGATTAAGCCCACAATCAAGATGTAAGGGCCACAAGGTCTTAAAAGATCGTGATTCTCCTGTTAGGGCTGATCACTTGCTCGTCGCTAGGCTATATATAGTTCTGTCGGTCACTAGAGGATGGCGTTGGAGCAGGATTAAGCCCACAAAACAAGACGTAAGGGCCACAAGGTCTAGACAACTCCTGATTCTACTGTTAGGGCTGATCACTTGCTCGTCGCTAGGCTATATATAGTTCTGTCGGTCACCAGAGGATGGTGCTGGAGCAGGATTAAGCCCACAAAACAAGACGTGAAGGCCACAAGGTCTAGACAGCTCCTGATGCTCCTGTTAGGGCTGATCACTTGCTCGTCGCTGGGATATATATAGTTCTGTCGGTCACTAGAGGATGGCGTTGGAGCAGGATTAAGCCCACAAAACAAGACGTAAGGGCCACAAGGTCTAGACAGCTCGTGATTCTCCTATTAGGGCTGATCACTTGCTCGTCGCTAGGCTATATATAGTTCTGTCAGACACTAGAGAATGGCGTTGGAGCAGGATTAAGCCCACAAAACATGACGTGACGGTCCCAAGGTCTAGACAGCTCCTGATGCTCCTGTTAGGGGTGACCACTTGCTCGTCGCTAGGCTATATATAGTCTTTCGGTTCCTAGAGGATGGCGTTGGAGCAGGATTAAGCGCACAGAATAAGACGTAAGGGTTCCAAGGTCTAGACAGCTCCTGATGCTCCTGTTAGGGACTGACCACGTGCTCGTCGCTAGGCTATATATAGTTCAGTCGGTCCCTAGAGGATGGCGTTGGAGCAGGATTAAGCCCACAGAATAAGACGTGAGGGTCCCAGGGTGTAGACAGCTCCTGTTAGGGGTGTCCACGTGCTCGTCGCTTTGCTACATATAGTTCAGTCGGTTCCTAGAGGATGGCGTTGGAGCAGGATTAAGCCCACAAAACAAGACGTGAGGGCCACAAGGTCTAGAGAGCTCCTGATGTTCCTGTTAGGGACTGAACACGTGCTCGTCGCTTTGCTATATATAGTTCAGTCGGTCACTAGAGGATGGCGTTGGAGCAGGATTAAGCCCAGAAAACAAGACGTGAGGGCCACAAGGTCTAGACAGCTCCTGATGCTCCTGTTAGGGCTGATCACTTGCTCGTCGCTAGGCTATATATAGTTCTGTTGGTCACTAGAGAATGGCGTTGAAGCAGGATTAAGCACACAAAACAAGACGTGAGGGCCACAAAGTCTAGACAGCTCCTGATGCTCCTGTTAGGGACTGACCACGTGCTCGTCGCTAGGCTATATATAGTTCAGTCGGTCCCTAGAGGATGGCGTTGGAGCAGGATTAAGCCCAAAGAATAAGACGTGAGGGTCCCAAGGTCTAGACAGCTCATGATGCTCCTGTTAGGGGTTACCACGTGCTCGTCGCTAGGCTATATATAGTTCAGTCGGTCCATAGAGGATGGTGTTGTAGCAGGATTAAGCCCACAGAATAAGACGTGAAGGTCCCAAGGTCTAGACAGCTCCTGATGCTCCTGTTAGGGACTGACCACGTGCTCGTCGCTTTGCTATATATAGTTCAGTCGGTTCCTAGAGGATAGCAATGGAGCAGGTTTAAGCCCACAGAATAAGATGTGAGGGCCACAAGGTCTAGACAGCTCCTGATGCTCCTGTTAGGGACTGACCACGTGCTCGTTGCAAGGCTATATATAGTTCTGTCGGTCACTAGAGGATGGCGTTGGAGCAGGATTAAGCCCACAAAACAAGACGTAAGGGACACAAGGTCTTAAAAGCTCGTGATTCTCCTGTTAGGGCTGATCACTTGCTCGTCGCTAGGCTATATATAGTTCTGTCGGTCACTAGAGGATGGCGTTGGAGCAGGATTAATCCCAGAAAACAAGACGTGAGGGCCACAAGGTCTAGACAGTTCCTGATGCTCCTGTTAGGGCTGATCACTTGCTCGTCGCTAGGCTATATATAGTTCTGTTGGTCACTAGAGAATGGCGTTGGAGCAGGATTTAGCACACAAAACAAGACGTGAGGGCCACAAGGTCTAGACAGCTCCTGATGCTCCTGTTAGGGACTGACCACGTGCTCGTCGCTAGGCTATATATAGTTCAGTCGGTCCCTAGAGGATGGCGTTGGAGCAGGATTAAGCCCACAGAATAAGACGTGAGGGTCCCAAGGTCTAGACAGCTCATGATGCTCCTGTTAGGGGTTACCACGTGCTCGTCGCTAGGCTATATATAGTTCAGTCGGTCCATAGAGGATGGTGTTGGAGCAGGATTAAGCCCACAGAATAAGACGTGAAGGTCCCAAGGTCTAGACAGCTCCTGATGCTCCTGTTAGGGACTGACCACGTGCTCGTCGCTTTGCTATATATAGTTCAGTCGGTTCCTAGAGGATAGCGTTGGAGCAGGATTAAGCCCACAGAATAAGACGTGAGGGCCACAAGGTCTAGACAGCTCGTGATTCTCCTGTTAGGGCTGATCACTTGCTCGTCGCTAGGCTATATATAGTTCAGTCGGTCACTAGAGGAGGCGTTGGAGCAGGATTAAGCCCCCAAAACCAGACGTAAGGGCCACAAGGTCTAGACAGCTCGTGATTCTCCTGTTAGGGCTGATCACTTGCTCGTCGCTATTCCATATATAGTTCTGTCGGTCACTAGAGGATGGCGCTGGAGCGGGATTAAGCCCACAAAACAAGACGTGAGGCCACAAGGTCTAGACAGCTCCTGATGCTCCTGTTAGGGCTGATCACTTGCTCGTCGCTGGGATATATATAGTTCTGTCGGTCACTAGAGGATGGCGTTGGAGCAGGATTAAGCCCACAAAACAAGACGTAAGGGCCACAAGGTCTAGACAGCTCGTGATTCTCCTGTTAGGGCTGATCACTTGCTCGTCGCTAGGCTATATATAGTTCTGTCAGTCACTAGAGAATGGCGTTGGAGCAGGATTAAGCCCACAAAACAAGACGTGACGGTCCCAAGGTCTAGACAGCTCCTGATGCTCCTGTTAGGGGTGACCACTTGCTCGTCGCTAGGCTATATATAGTCTTTCGGTTCCTAGAGGATGGCGTTGGAGCAGGATTAAGCCCACAGAATAAGACGTAAGGGTTGCAAGGTCTAGACAGCTCCTGATGCTCCTGTTAGTGACTGACCACGTGCTCGTCGCTAGGCTATATATAGTTCAGTCGGTCCCTAGAGGATGGCGTTGGAGCAGGATTAAGCCCACAGAATAAGACGTGAGGGTCCCAGGGTGTAGACAGCTCCTGTTAGGGGTGTCCACGTGCTCGTCGCTTTGCTACATATAGTTCAGTCGGTTCCTAGATAATGGCGTTGGAGCAGGATTAAGCCAACAGAATAAGACGTGAGGGTCCCAAGGTCTAGAGAGCTCCTGATGCTCCTGTTAGGGACTGACCACGTGCTCGTCGCTAGGCTATATATAATTCAGTCGGTCCCTAGAGGATGGCGTTGGATCAGGATTAAGCTCACAGAATAAGACGTGAGGGTCCCAAGGTCTAGACAGCTCCTGATGCTTTTGTTAGGGGTGACCACGTGCTCGTCGCTAGGCTATATATAGTTCAATCGGTCACTAGAAGATGGCGTTGGAGCAGGATTAAGCCCACAAAACAAGACGTGAGGGCCACAAGGTCTAGAGAGCTCCTGATGTTCCTGTTAGGGACTGAACACGTGCTCGTCGCTTTGCTATATATAGTTCAGTCGGTCACTAGAGGATGGCGTTGGAGCAGGATTAAGCCCAGAAAACAAGACGTGAGGGCCACAAGGTCTAGACAGCTCCTGATGCTCCTGTTAGGGCTGATCACTTGCTCGTCGCTAGGCTATATATAGTTCTGTTGGTCACTAGAGAATGGCGTTGAAGCAGGATTAAGCACACAAAACAAGACGTGAGGGCCACAAAGTCTAGACAGCTCCTGATGCTCATGTTAGGGACTGACCACGTGCTCGTCGCTTTGCTATATATAGTTCAGTCGGTTCCTAGAGGATAGCAATGGAGCAGGTTTAAGCCCACAGAATAAGATGTGAGGGCCACAAGGTCTAGACAGCTCCTGATGCTCCTGTTAGGGACTGACCACGTGCTCGTTGCTAGGCTATATATAGTTCTGTCGGTCACTAGAGGATGGCGTTGGAGCAGGATTAAGCCCACAAAACAAGACGTAAGGGACACAAGGTCTTAAAAGCTCGTGATTATCCTGTTAGGGCTGATCACTTGCTCGTCGCTAGGCTATATATAGTTCTGTCGGTCACTAGAGGATGGCGTTGGAGCAGGATTAATCCCAGAAAACAAGACGTGAGGGCCACAAGGTCTAGACAGCTCCTGATGCTCCTGTTAGGGCTGATCACTTGCTCGTCGCTAGGCTATATATAGTTCTGTTGGTCACTAGAGAATGGCGTTGGAGCAGGATTAAGCACACAAAACAAGACGTGAGGGCCACAAGGTCTAGACAGCTCCTGATGCTCCTGTTAGGGACTGACCACGTGCTCGTCGCTAGGCTATATATAGTTCAGTCGGTCACTAGAGGATGGCGTTGGAGCAGGATTAAGCCCACAGAATAAGACGTGAGGGTCCCAAGGTCTAGACAGCTCATGATGCTCCTGTTAGGGGTTACCACGTGCTCGTCGCTAGGCTATATATAGTTCAGTCGGTCCATAGAGGATGGTGTTGGAGCAGGATTAAGCCCACAGAATAAGACGTGAAGGTCCCAAGGTCTAGACAGCTCCTGATGCTCCTGTTAGGGACTCACCACGTGCTCGTCGCTTTGCTATATATAGTTCAGTCGGTTCCTAGAGGATAGCGTTGGAGCAGGATTAAGCCCACAGAATAAGACGTGAGGGCCACAAGGTCTAGACAGCTCGTGATTCACCTGTTAGGGCTGATCACTTGCTCGTCGCTAGGCTATATATAGTTCAGTCGGTCACTAGAGGAGGCGTTGGAGCAGGATTAAGCCCCCAAAACCAGACGTAAGGGCCACAAGGTCTAAACAGCTCGTGATTCTCCTGTTAGGGCTGATCACTTGCTCGTCGCTATTCCATATATAGTTCTTTCGGTCACTAGAGGATGGCGTTGGAGCGGGATTAAGCCCACAAAACAAGACGTGAGGCCACAAGGTCTAGACAGCTCCTGATGCTCCTGTTAGGGCTGATCACTTGCTCGTCGCTAGGCTATATATAGTTCTGTTGGTCACTAGAGAATGGCGTTGAAGCAGGATTAAGCACACAAAACAAGACGTGAGGGCCACAAAGTTTAGACAGCTCCTGATGCTCCTGTTAGGGACTGACCACGTGCTCGTCGCTAGGCTATATATAGTTCAGTCGGTCCCTAGAGGATGGCGTTGGAGCAGGATTAAGCCCAAAGAATAAGACGTGAGGGTCCCAAGGTCTAGACAGCTCATGATGCTCCTGTTAGGGGTTACCACGTGCTCGTCGCTAGGCTATATATAGTTCAGTCGGTCCATAGAGGATGGTGTTGTAGCAGGATTAAGCCCACAGAATAAGACGTGAAGGTCCCAAGGTCTAGACAGCTCCTGATGCTCCTGTTAGGGACTGACCACGTGCTCGTCGCTTTGCTATATATAGTTCAGTCGGTTCCTAGAGGATAGCAATGGAGCAGGTTTAAGCCCACAGAATAAGATGTGAGGGCCACAAGGTCTAGACAGCTCCTGATGCTCCTGTTAGGGACTGACCACGTGCTCGTTGCAAGGCTATATATAGTTCTGTCGGTCACTAGAGGATGGCGTTGGAGCAGGATTAAGCCCACAAAACAAGACGTAAGGGACACAAGGTCTTAAAAGCTCGTGATTCTCCTGTTAGGGCTGATCACTTGCTCGTCGCTAGGCTATATATAGTTCTGTCGGTCACTAGAGGATGGCGTTGGAGCAGGATTAATCCCAGAAAACAAGACGTGAGGGCCACAAGGTCTAGACAGTTCCTGATGCTCCTGTTAGGGCTGATCACTTGCTCGTCGCTAGGCTATATATAGTTCTGTTGGTCACTAGAGAATGGCGTTGGAGCAGGATTTAGCACACAAAACAAGACGTGAGGGCCACAAGGTCTAGACAGCTCCTGATGCTCCTGTTAGGGACTGACCACGTGCTCGTCGCTAGGCTATATATAGTTCAGTCGGTCCCTAGAGGATGGCGTTGGAGCAGGATTAAGCCCACAGAATAAGACGTGAGGGTCCCAAGGTCTAGACAGCTCATGATGCTCCTGTTAGGGGTTACCACGTGCTCGTCGCTAGGCTATATATATTTCAGTCGGTCCATAGAGGATGGTGTTGGAGCAGGATTAAGCCCACAGAATAAGACGTGAAGGTCCCAAGGTCTAGACAGCTCCTGATGCTCCTGTTAGGGACTGACCACGTGCTCGTCGCTTTGCTATATATAGTTCAGTCGGTTCCTAGAGGATAGCGTTGGAGCAGGATTAAGCCCACAGAATAAGACGTGAGGGCCACAAGGTCTAGACAGCTCGTGATTCTCCTGTTAGGGCTGATCACTTGCTCGTCGCTAGGCTATATATAGTTCAGTCGGTCACTAGAGGAGGCGTTGGAGCAGGATTAAGCCCCCAAAACCAGACGTAAGGGCCACAAGGTCTAGACAGCTCGTGATTCTCCTGTTAGGGCTGATCACTTGCTCGTCGCTATTCCATATATAGTTCTGTCGGTCACTAGAGGATGGCGCTGGAGCGGGATTAAGCCCACAAAACAAGACGTGAGGCCACAAGGTCTAGACAGCTCCTGATGCTCCTGTTAGGGCTGATCACTTGCTCGTCGCTGGGATATATATAGTTCTGTCGGTCACTAGAGGATGGCGTTGGAGCAGGATTAAGCCCACAAAACAAGACGTAAGGGCCACAAGGTCTAGACAGCTCGTGATTCTCCTGTTAGGGCTGATCACTTGCTCGTCGCTAGTCAATATATAGTTCTGTCAGTCACTAGAGAATGGCGTTGGAGCAGGATTAAGCCCACAAAACAAGACGTGACGGTCCCAAGGTCTAGACAGCTCCTGATGCTCCTGTTAGGGGTGACCACTTGCTCGTCGCTAGGCTATATATAGTCTTTCGGTTCCTAGAGGATGGCGTTGGAGCAGGATTAAGCCCACAGAATAAGACGTAAGGGTTGCAAGGTCTAGACAGCTCCTGATGCTCCTGTTAGTGACTGACCACGTGCTCGTCGCTAGGCTATATATAGTTCAGTCGGTCCCTAGAGGATGGCGTTGGAGCAGGATTAAGCTCACAGAATAAGACGTGAGGGTCCCAGGGTGTAGACAGCTCCTGTTAGGGGTGTCCACGTGCTCGTCGCTTTGCTACATATAGTTCAGTCGGTTCCTAGATAATGGCGTTGGAGCAGGATTAAGCCAACAGAATAAGACGTGAGGGTCCCAAGGTCTAGAGAGCTCCTGATGCTCCTGTTAGGGACTGACCACGTGCTCGTCGCTAGGCTATATATAATTCAGTCGGTCCCTAGAGGATGGCGTTGGATCAGGATTAAGCTCACAGAATAAGACGTGAGGGTCCCAAGGTCTAGACAGCTCCTGATGCTTTTGTTAGGGGTGACCACGTGCTCGTCGCTAGGCTATATATAGTTCTGTCGGTCACTAGGGGATGGCGTTGGAGCAGGATTAAGCCCACAAAACAAGACGTAAGGGCCACAAGGCCTAGAGAGCTCCTGATGCTCCTGTTAGGGCTGATCACTTGCTCGTCGCTAGGCTATATATAGTTCTGTTGGTCACTAGAGAATGGCGTTGAAGCAGGATTAAGCACACAAAACAAGACGTGAGGGCCACAAAGTCTAGACAGCTCCTGATGCTCCTGTTAGGGACTGACCACGTGCTCGTCGCTTTGCTATATATAGTTCAGTCGGTTCCTAGAGGATAGCAATGGAGCAGGTTTAAGCCCACAGAATAAGATGTGAGGGCCACAAGGTCTAGACAGCTCCTGATGCTCCTGTTAGGGACTGACCACGTGCTCGTTGCTAGGCTATATATAGTTCTGTCGGTCACTAGAGGATGGCGTTGGAGCAGGATTAAGCCCACAAAACAAGACGTAAGGGACACAAGGTCTTAAAAGCTCGTGATTCTCCTGTTAGGGCTGATCACTTGCTCGTCGCTAGGCTATATATAGTTCTGTCGGTCACTAGGGGATGGCGTTGGAGCAGGATTAAGCCCACAAAACAAGACGTAAGGGCCACAAGGCCTAGAGAGCTCCTGATGCTCCTGTTAGGGCTGATCACTTGCTCGTCGCTAGGCTATATATAGTTCTGTCTTTCACTAGAGGATGGCGTTGGAGCAGAATTAAACCCACAATCAAGACGTAAAAGCAACAAGGTCTTAAAAGCTCGTGATTCTCCTGTTAGGGCTGATCACTTGCTCGTCGCTAGGCTATATATAGTTCTGTCGGTCACTAGGGGATGGCGTTGGAGCAGGATTAAGCCCACAAAACAAGACGTAAGGGCCACAAGGCCTAGACAGCTCGTGATTCTCCTGTTAGGGCTGATCACTTGCTCGTTGCTAGGCTATATATAGTTCTGTCGATCACTAGAGGATGGCGTCGGAGCAGGATTAAGCCCACAAAACAAGACGTGAGGGCCACAAGGTCTAGACAGCTCCTGATGCTCCTGTTAAGGCTGATCACTTTCTCGTCGCTAGGCTATATATAGTTCTGTCGGTCACTAGAGGATGGCGTTGGAGCAGGATTAAGCCCACAATCAAGATGTAAGGGCCACAAGGTCTTAAAAGATCGTGATTCTCCTGTTAGGGCTGATCACTTGCTCGTCGCTAGGCTATATATAGTTCTGTCGGTCACTAGAGGATGGCGTTGGAGCAGGATTAAGCCCACAAAACAAGACGTAAGGGCCACAAGGTCTAGACAACTCCTGATTCTACTGTTAGGGCTGATCACTTGCTCGTCGCTAGGCTATATATAGTTCTGTCGGTCACCAGAGGATGGTGCTGGAGCAGGATTAAGCCCACAAAACAAGACGTGAAGGCCACAAGGTCTAGACAGCTCCTGATGCTCCTGTTAGGGCTGATCACTTGCTCGTCGCTGGGATATATATAGTTCTGTCGGTCACTAGAGGATGGCGTTGGAGCAGGATTAAGCCCACAAAACAAGACGTAAGGGCCACAAGGTCTAGACAGCTCGTGATTCTCCTATTAGGGCTGATCACTTGCTCGTCGCTAGGCTATATATAGTTCTGTCAGTCACTAGAGAATGGCGTTGGAGCAGGATTAAGCCCACAAAACATGACGTGACGGTCCCAAGGTCTAGACAGCTCCTGATGCTCCTGTTAGGGGTGACCACTTGCTCGTCGCTAGGCTATATATAGTCTTTCGGTTCCTAGAGGATGGCGTTGGAGCAGGATTAAGCGCACAGAATAAGACGTAAGGGTTCCAAGGTCTAGACAGCTCCTGATGCTCCTGTTAGGGACTGACCACGTGCTCGTCGCTAGGCTATATATAGTTCAGTCGGTCCCTAGAGGATGGCGTTGGAGCAGGATTAAGCCCACAGAATAAGACGTGAGGGTCCCAGGGTGTAGACAGCTCCTGTTAGGGGTGTCCACGTGCTCGTCGCTTTGCAACATATAGTTCAGTCGGTTCCTAGAGGATGGCGTTGGAGCAGGATTAAGCCCACAAAACAAGACGTGAGGGCCACAAGGTCTAGAGAGCTCCTGATGTTCCTGTTAGGGACTGAACACGTGCTCGTCGCTTTGCTATATATAGTTCAGTCGGTCACTAGAGGATGGCGTTGGAGCAGGATTAAGCCCAGAAAACAAGACGTGAGGGCCACAAGGTCTAGACAGCTCCTGATGCTCCTGTTAGGGCTGATCACTTGCTCGTCGCTAGGCTATATATAGTTCTGTTGGTCACTAGAGAATGGCGTTGAAGCAGGATTAAGCACACAAAACAAGACGTGAGGGCCACAAAGTCTAGACAGCTCCTGATGCTCCTGTTAGGGACTGACCACGTGCTCGTCGCTAGGCTATATATAGTTCAGTCGGTCCCTAGAGGATGGCGTTGGAGCAGGATTAAGCCCAAAGAATAAGACGTGAGGGTCCCAAGGTCTAGACAGCTCATGATGCTCCTGTTAGGGGTTACCACGTGCTCGTCGCTAGGCTATATATAGTTCAGTCGGTCCATAGAGGATGGTGTTGTAGCAGGATTAAGCCCACAGAATAAGACGTGAAGGTCCCAAGGTCTAGACAGCTCCTGATGCTCCTGTTAGGGACTGACCACGTGCTCGTCGCTTTGCTATATATAGTTCAGTCGGTTCCTAGAGGATAGCAATGGAGCAGGTTTAAGCCCACAGAATAAGATGTGAGGGCCACAAGGTCTAGACAGCTCCTGATGCTCCTGTTAGGGACTGACCACGTGCTCGTTGCAAGGCTATATATAGTTCTGTCGGTCACTAGAGGATGACGTTGGAGCAGGATTAAGCCCACAAAACAAGACGTAAGGGACACAAGGTCTTAAAAGCTCGTGATTCTCCTGTTAGGGCTGATCACTTGCTCGTCGCTAGGCTATATATAGTTCTGTCGGTCACTAGAGGATGGCGTTGGAGCAGGATTAATCCCAGAAAACAAGACGTGAGGGCCACAAGGTCTAGACAGTTCCTGATGCTCCTGTTAGGGCTGATCACTTGCTCGTCGCTAGGCTATATATAGTTCTGTTGGTCACTAGAGAATGGCGTTGGAGCAGGATTTAGCACACAAAACAAGACGTGAGGGCCACAAGGTCTAGACAGCTCCTGATGCTCCTGTTAGGGACTGACCACGTGCTCGTCGCTAGGCTATATATAGTTCAGTCGGTCCCTAGAGGATGGCGTTGGAGCAGGATTAAGCCCACAGAATAAGACGTGAGGGTCCCAGGGTCTAGACAGCTCATGATGCTCCTGTTAGGGGTTACCACGTGCTCGTCGCTAGGCTATATATAGTTCAGTCGGTCCATAGAGGATGGTGTTGGAGCAGGATTAAGCCCACAGAATAAGACGTGAAGGTCCCAAGGTCTAGACAGCTCCTGATGCTCCTGTTAGGGACTGACCACGTGCTCGTCGCTTTGCTATATATAGTTCAGTCGGTTCCTAGAGGATAGCGTTGGAGCAGGATTAAGCCCACAGAATAAGACGTGAGGGCCACAAGGTCTAGACAGCTCGTGATTCTCCTGTTAGGGCTGATCACTTGCTCGTCGCTAGGCTATATATAGTTCAGTCGGTCACTAGAGGAGGCGTTGGAGCAGGATTAAGCCCCCAAAACCAGACGTAAGGGCCACAAGGTCTAGACAGCTCGTGATTCTCCTGTTAGGGCTGATCACTTGCTCGTCGCTATTCCATATATAGTTCTGTCGGTCACTAGAGGATGGCGCTGGAGCGGGATTAAGCCCACAAAACAAGACGTGAGGCCACAAGGTCTAGACAGCTCCTGATGCTCCTGTTAGGGCTGATCACTTGCTCGTCGCTGGGATATATATAGTTCTGTCGGTCACTAGAGGATGGCGTTGGAGCAGGATTAAGCCCACAAAACAAGACGTGAGGGCCACAAGGTCTAGACAGCTCGTGATTCTCCTGTTAGGGCTGATCACTTGCTCGTCGCTAGGCTATATATAGTTCTGTCAGTCACTAGAGAATGGCGTTGGAGCAGGATTAAGCCCACAAAACAAGACGTGACGGTCCCAAGGTCTAGACAGCTCCTGATGCTCCTGTTAGGGGTGACCACTTGCTCGTCGCTAGGCTATATATAGTCTTTCGGTTCCTAGAGGATGGCGTTGGAGCAGGATTAAGCCCACAGAATAAGACGTAAGGGTTGCAAGGTCTAGACAGCTCCTGATGCTCCTGTTAGTGACTGACCACGTGCTCGTCGCTAGGCTATATATAGTTCAGTCGGTCCCTAGAGGATGGCGTTGGAGCAGGATTAAGCCCACAGAATAAGACGTGAGGGTCCCAGGGTGTAGACAGCTCCTGTTAGGGGTGTCCACGTGCTCGTCGCTTTGCTACATATAGTTCAGTCGGTTCCTAGATAATGGCGTTGGAGCAGGATTAAGCCAACAGAATAAGACGTGAGGGTCCCAAGGTCTAGAGAGCTCCTGATGCTCCTGTTAGGGACTGACCACGTGCTCGTCGCTAGGCTATATATAATTCAGTCGGTCCCTAGAGGATGGCGTTGGATCAGGATTAAGCTCACAGAATAAGACGTGAGGGTCCCAAGGTCTAGACAGCTCCTGATGCTTTTGTTAGGGGTGACCACGTGCTCGTCGCTAGGCTATATATAGTTCAATCGGTCACTAGAAGATGGCGTTGGAGCAGGATTAAGCCCACAAAACAAGACGTGAGGGCCACAAGGTCTAGAGAGCTCCTGATGTTCCTGTTAGGGACTGAACACGTGCTCGTCGCTTTGCTATATACAGTTCAGTCGGTCACTAGAGGATGGCGTTGGAGCAGGATTAAGCCCAGAAAACAAGACGTGAGGGCCACAAGGTCTAGACAGCTCCTGATGCTCCTGTTAGGGCTGATCACTTGCTCGTCGCTAGGCTATATATAGTTCTGTTGGTCACTAGAGAATGGCGTTGAAGCAGGATTAAGCACACAAAACAAGACGTGAGGGCCACAAAGTCTAGACAGCTCCTGATGCTCCTGTTAGGGACTGACCACGTGCTCGTCGCTTTGCTATATATAGTTCAGTCGGTTCCTAGAGGATAGCAATGGAGCAGGTTTAAGCCCACAGAATAAGATGTGAGGGCCACAAGGTCTAGACAGCTCCTGATGCTCCTGTTAGGGACTGACCACGTGCTCGTTGCTAGGCTATATATAGTTCTGTCGGTCACTAGAGGATGGCGTTGGAGCAGGATTAAGCCCACAAAACAAGACGTAAGGGACACAAGGTCTTAAAAGCTCGTGATTCTCCTGTTAGGGCTGATCACTTGCTCGTCGCTAGGCTATATATAGTTCTGTCGGTCACTAGAGGATGGCGTTGGAGCAGGATTAATCCCAGAAAACAAGACGTGAGGGCCACAAGGTCTAGACAGCTCCTGATGCTCCTGTTAGGGCTGATCACTTGCTCGTCGCTAGGCTATATATAGTTCTGTTGGTCACTAGAGAATGGCGTTGGAGCAGGATTAAGCACACAAAGCAAGACGTGAGGGTCCCAAGGTCTAGACAGCTCCTGATGCTCCTGTTAGGGGTGACCACGTGCTCGTCGCTAGGCTATATATAGTTCAATCGGTCACTAGATGATGGCGTTGGAGCAGGATTAAGCCCACAGAATAAGACGTGAGAGTCCCAAGGTCTAGACAGCTCCTGATGCTCCTGTTAGGGACTGACCACGTGCTCGTCGCTAGGCTATATATAGTTCAGTCGGTCACTAGAGGATGGCGTTGGAGCAGGATTAAGCCCACAGAATAAGACGTGAGGGTCCCAAGGTCTAGACAGCTCATGATGCTCCTGTTAGGGGTTACCACGTGCTCGTCGCTAGGCTATATATAGTTCAGTCGGTCCATAGAGGATGGTGTTGGAGCAGGATTAAGCCCACAGAATAAGACGTGAAGGTCCCAAGGTCTAGACAGCTCCTGATGCTCCTGTTAGGGACTCACCACGTGCTCGTCGCTTTGCTATATATAGTTCAGTCGGTTCCTAGAGGATAGCGTTGGAGCAGGATTAAGCCCACAGAATAAGACGTGAGGGCCACAAGGTCTAGACAGCTCGTGATTCTCCTGTTAGGGCTGATCACTTGCTCGTCGCTAGGCTATATATAGTTCAGTCGGTCACTAGAGGAGGCGTTGGAGCAGGATTAAGCCCCCAAAACCAGACGTAAGGGCCACAAGGTCTAAACAGCTCGTGATTCTCCTGTTAGGGCTGATCACTTGCTCGTCGCTATTCCATATATAGTTCTTTCGGTCACTAGAGGATGGCGTTGGAGCGGGATTAAGCCCACAAAACAAGACGTGAGGCCACAAGGTCTAGACAGCTCCTGATGCTCCTGTTAGGGCTGATCACTTGCTCGTCGCTAGGCTATATATAGTTCTGTTGGTCACTAGAGAATGGCGTTGAAGCAGGATTAAGCACACAAAACAAGACGTGAGGGCCACAAAGTCTAGACAGCTCCTGATGCTCCTGTTAGGGACTGACCACGTGCTCGTCGCTAGGCTATATATAGTTCAGTCGGTCCCTAGAGGATGGCGTTGGAGCAGGATTAAGCCCAAAGAATAAGACGTGAGGGTCCCAAGGTCTAGACAGCTCATGATGCTCCTGTTAGGGGTTACCACGTGCTCGTCGCTAGGCTATATATAGTTCAGTCGGTCCATAGAGGATGGTGTTGTAGCAGGATTAAGCCCACAGAATAAGACGTGAAGGTCCCAAGGTCTAGACAGCTCCTGATGCTCCTGTTAGGGACTGACCACGTGCTCGTCGCTTTGCTATATATAGTTCAGTCGGTTCCTAGAGGATAGCAATGGAGCAGGTTTAAGCCCACAGAATAAGATGTGAGGGCCACAAGGTCTAGACAGCTCCTGATGCTCCTGTTAGGGACTGACCACGTGCTCGTTGCAAGGCTATATATAGTTCTGTCGGTCACTAGAGAATGGCGTTGGAGCAGGATTTAGCACACAAAACAAGACGTGAGGGCCACAAGGTCTAGACAGCTCCTGATGCTCCTGTTAGGGACTGACCACGTGCTCGTCGCTAGGCTATATATAGTTCAGTCGGTCCCTAGAGGATGGCGTTGGAGCAGGATTAAGCCCACAGAATAAGACGTGAGGGTCCCAAGGTCTAGACAGCTCATGATGCTCCTGTTAGGGGTTACCACGTGCTCGTCGCTAGGCTATATATAGTTCAGTCGGTCCATAGAGGATGGTGTTGGAGCAGGATTAAGCCCACAGAATAAGACGTGAAGGTCCCAAGGTCTAGACAGCTCCTGATGCTCCTGTTAGGGACTCACCACGTGCTCGTCGCTTTGCTATATATAGTTCAGTCGGTTCCTAGAGGATAGCGTTGGAGCAGGATTAAGCCCACAGAATAAGACGTGAGGGCCACAAGGTCTAGACAGCTCGTGATTCTCCTGTTAGGGCTGATCACTTGCTCGTCGCTAGGCTATATATAGTTCAGTCGGTCACTAGAGGAGGCGTTGGAGCAGGATTAAGCCCCCAAAACCAGACGTAAGGGCCACAAGGTCTAGACAGCTCGTGATTCTCCTGTTAGGGCTGATCACTTGCTCGTCGCTAGGCTATATATAGTTCTGTCGGTCACTAGAGGATGGCGTTGGAGCAGGATTAATCCCAGAAAACAAGACGTGAGGGCCACAAGGTCTAGACAGTTCCTGATGCTCCTGTTAGGGCTGATCACTTGCTCGTCGCTAGGCTATATATAGTTCTGTTGGTCACTAGAGAATGGCGTTGGAGCAGGATTTAGCACACAAAACAAGACGTGAGGGCCACAAGGTCTAGACAGCTCCTGATGCTCCTGTTAGGGACTGACCACGTGCTCGTCGCTAGGCTATATATAGTTCAGTCGGTCCCTAGAGGATGGCGTTGGAGCAGGATTAAGCCCACAGAATAAGACGTGAGGGTCCCAAGGTCTAGACAGCTCATGATGCTCCTGTTAGGGGTTACCACGTGCTCGTCGCTAGGCTATATATAGTTCAGTCGGTCCATAGAGGATGGTGTTGGAGCAGGATTAAGCCCACAGAATAAGACGTGAAGGTCCCAAGGTCTAGACAGCTCCTGATGCTCCTGTTAGGGACTGACCACGTGCTCGTCGCTTTGCTATATATAGTTCAGTCGGTTCCTAGAGGATAGCGTTGGAGCAGGATTAAGCCCACAGAATAAGACGTGAGGGCCACAAGGTCTAGACAGCTCGTGATTCTCCTGTTAGGGCTGATCACTTGCTCGTCGCTAGGCTATATATAGTTCAGTCGGTCACTAGAGGAGGCGTTGGAGCAGGATTAAGCCCCCAAAACCAGACGTAAGGGCCACAAGGTCTAGACAGCTCGTGATTCTCCTGTTAGGGCTGATCACTTGCTCGTCGCTATTCCATATATAGTTCTGTCGGTCACTAGAGGATGGCGCTGGAGCGGGATTAAGCCCACAAAACAAGACGTGAGGCCACAAGGTCTAGACAGCTCCTGATGCTCCTGTTAGGGCTGATCACTTGCTCGTCGCTGGGATATATATAGTTCTGTCGGTCACTAGAGGATGGCGTTGGAGCAGGATTAAGCCCACAAAACAAGACGTAAGGGCCACAAGGTATAGACAGCTCGTGATTCTCCTGTTAGGGCTGATCACTTGCTCGTCGCTAGGCTATATATAGTTCTGTCAGTCACTAGAGAATGGCGTTGGAGCAGGATTAAGCCCACAAAACAAGACGTGACGGTCCCAAGGTCTAGACAGCTCCTGATGCTCCTGTTAGGGGTGACCACTTGCTCGTCGCTAGGCTATATATAGTCTTTCGGTTCCTAGAGGATGGCGTTGGAGCAGGATTAAGCCCACAGAATAAGACGTAAGGGTTGCAAGGTCTAGACAGCTCCTGATGCTCCTGTTAGTGACTGACCACGTGCTCGTCGCTAGGCTATATATAGTTCAGTCGGTCCCTAGAGGATGGCGTTGGAGCAGGATTAAGCCCACAGAATAAGACGTGAGGGTCCCAGGGTGTAGACAGCTCCTGTTAGGGGTGTCCACGTGCTCGTCGCTTTGCTACATATAGTTCAGTCGGTTCCTAGATAATGGCGTTGGAGCAGGATTAAGCCAACAGAATAAGACGTGAGGGTCCCAAGGTCTAGAGAGCTCCTGATGCTCCTGTTAGGGACTGACCACGTGCTCGTCGCTAGGCTATATATAATTCAGTCGGTCCCTAGAGGATGGCGTTGGATCAGGATTAAGCTCACAGAATAAGACGTGAGGGTCCCAAGGTCTAGACAGCTCCTGATGCTTTTGTTAGGGGTGACCACGTGCTCGTCGCTAGGCTATATATAGTTCAATCGGTCACTAGAAGATGGCGTTGGAGCAGGATTAAGCCCACAAAACAAGACGTGAGGGCCACAAGGTCTAGAGAGCTCCTGATGTTCCTGTTAGGGACTGAACACGTGCTCGTCGCTTTGCTATATATAGTTCAGTCGGTCACTAGAGGATGGCGTTGGAGCAGGATTAAGCCCAGAAAACAAGACGTGAGGGCCACAAGGTCTAGACAGCTCCTGATGCTCCTGTTAGGGCTGATCACTTGCTCGTCGCTAGGCTATATATAGTTCTGTTGGTCACTAGAGAATGGCGTTGAAGCAGGATTAAGCACACAAAACAAGACGTGAGGGCCACAAAGTCTAGACAGCTCCTGATGCTCCTGTTAGGGACTGACCACGTGCTCGTCGCTTTGCTATATATAGTTCAGTCGGTTCCTAGAGGATAGCAATGGAGCAGGTTTAAGCCCACAGAATAAGATGTGAGGGCCACAAGGTCTAGACAGCTCCTGATGCTCCTGTTAGGGACTGACCACGTGCTCGTTGCTAGGCTATATATAGTTCTGTCGGTCACTAGAGGATGGCGTTGGAGCAGGATTAAGCCCACAAAACAAGACGTAAGGGACACAAGGTCTTAAAAGCTCGTGATTCTCCTGTTAGGGCTGATCACTTGCTCGTCGCTAGGCTATATATAGTTCTGTCGGTCACTAGAGGACGGCGTTGGAGCAGGATTAATCCCAGAAAACAAGACGTGAGGGCCACAAGGTCTAGACAGCTCCTGATGCTCCTGTTAGGGCTGATCACTTGCTCGTCGCTAGGCTATATATAGTTCTGTTGGTCACTAGAGAATGGCGTTGGAGCAGGATTAAGCACACAAAACAAGACGTGAGGGCCACAAGGTCTAGACAGCTCCTGATGCTCCTGTTAGGGTAGACCACGTGCTCGTCGCTAGGCTATATATAGTTCAGTCGGTCACTAGAGGATGGCGTTGGAGCAGGATTAAGCCCACAGAATAAGACGTGAGGGTCCCAAGGTCTAGACAGCTCATGATGCTCCTGTTAGGGGTTACCACGTGCTCGTCGCTAGGCTATATATAGTTCAGTCGGTCCATAGAGGATGGTGTTGGAGCAGGATTAAGCCCACAGAATAAGACGTGAAGGTCCCAAGGTCTAGACAGCTCCTGATGCTCCTGTTAGGGACTCACCACGTGCTCGTCGCTTTGCTATATATAGTTCAGTCGGTTCCTAGAGGATAGCAATGGAGCAGGTTTAAGCCCACAAAACAAGACGTGAGGCCACAAGGTCTAGACAGCTCCTGATGATCCTGTTAGGGCTGATCACTTGCTCGTCGCTAGGCTATATATAGTTCTGTCGGTCACTAGAGGATGGCGTTGGAGCAGGATTAAGCCCACAAAACAAGACGTAAGGGACACAAGGTCTTAAAAGCTCGTGATTCTCCTATTAGGGCTGATCACTTGCTCGTCGATAGGCTATATATAGTTCTGTCGGTCACGAGAGGATGGTGCTGGAGCAGGATTAAGCCCACAAAACAAGACGTGAAGGTCACAAGTTCTAGACAGCTCGTGATTCTCCTGTTAGGGCTGATCACTTGCTCGTCGCTATTCCATATATAGTTCTGTCGGTCACTAGAGGATGGCGTTGGAGCGGGATTAAGCCCACAAAACAAGACGTGAGTGTCCCATGGCCTAGACAGCTCCTGATGCTCCTGTTAGGGACTGACCACGTGCTCGTCGCTTTGCTATATATAGTTCAGTCAGTCACTAGAGGATGGCGTCGGAGCAGGATTAATCCCACAAAACAAGACGTGAGGGCCACAAGGTCTAGACAGCTCCTGATGCTGCTGTTAGGGCTGATCACATGCTCGTCGCTAGGCTATATATAGTTCTGTTGGTCAACAGAGAATGGCGTTGGAGCAGGATTAAGCACACAAAACAAGACGTGAGGGCCACAAGGTCTAGACAGCTCCTGATGCTCCTGTTAGGGACTGACCACGTGCTCGTCGCTAGGCAATATATAGTTCGGTTGGTCCCTAGAGGATAGCGTTGGAGCAGGATTAAGCCCACAGAATAAGACGTGAGCGCCACAAGGTCTAGACAGCTCCTGATGCTCCTGTTAGGGCTGATCACTTGCTCGTCGCTAGGCTATATATAGTTCTGTCGGTCACTAGAGGATGGCGTTGGAGCAGGATTAAACCCACAATCAAGACGTAAGGGCCACAAGGTCTTAAAAGCTCGTGATTCTCCTGTTAGGGCTGATCATTTGCTCGTCGCTAGGCTATATATAGTTCTGTCGGTCACTAGAGGATGGCGTGGGAGCAGGATTAAGACCACAAAACAAGACGTAAGGGCCACAAGGTCTAGACAGCTCGTGATTCTCCTGTTAGGGCTGATCACTTGCTCGTTGCTAGGCTATATATAGTTCTGTCGATCACAAGAGGATGGCGTTGGAGCAGGATTAAGCCCACAAAACAATTCGTTAGGGCCACAAGGTCTAGACAGCTCCTGATGCTCCTGTTAGGGCTGATCACTTGCTCGTCGCTAGGCTATATATAGTTCTGTCGGTCACTAGAGGATGGCGTTGGAGCATGATTAAGCCCACAAAACAAGACGTAAGGGCCACAAGGTCTAGACAGCTCGTGATTCTCCTGTTAGGGCTGATCACTTGCTCGTCGCTAGGCTATATATAGTTCTGTCGGTCACTAGAGAGTGGCGTTGGAGCAGGATTAAGCCCACAAAACAAGACGTGACGGTCCCAAGGTCTAGACAGCTCCTGATGCTCCTGTTAGGGGTGACCACGTGCTCGTCGCTAGGCTATATATAGTTCAGTCGGTTCCTAGAGGATGGCGTTGGAGCAGGATTAAGCCCAGAGAATAAGACGTAAGGGTTCCAAGGTCTAGACAGCTCCTGATGCTCCTGTTAGGGACTGACCACGTGCTCGTCGCTAGGTTATATATAGTTCAGTCGGTCCCTAGAGGATGGCGTTGGAGCAGGATTAAGCCCACAGAATAAGACGTGAGGGTCCCAGGGTGTAGACAGCTCCTGTTAGGGGTAACCACGTGCTCGTCGCTTTGCGACATATAGTTTAGTCGGTTCCTAGAGGATGCCGTTGGAGCAGGATTAAGCCAACAGAATAAGACGTGAGGGTCCCAAGGTCTAGAGAGCTCCTGATGCTCCTGTTAGGGACTGACCACGTGCTCGTCGCTAGGCTATATATAGTTCAGTCGGTTCCTAGAGGATGGCGTTGGAGCAGGATTAAGCCCACAGAATAAGACGTAAGGGTTCCAAGGTCTAGACAGCTCCTGATGCTCCTGTTAGGGACTGACCACGTGCTCGTCGCTAGGTTATATATAGTTCAGTCGGTCCCTAGAGGATGGCGTTGGAGCAGGATTAAGCCCACAGGATAAGACGTGAGGGTCCCAGGGTGTAGACAGCTCCTGTTAGGGGTAACCACGTGCTCGTCGCTTTGCGACATATAGTTCAGTCGGTCCCTAGAGGATGGCGTTGGAGCAGGATTAAGCCCACAGAATAAGACGTGAGGGTCCCAGGGTGTAGACAGCTCCTGTTAGGGGTGACCACGTGCTCGTCGCTAGGTTATATATAGTTCAGTCGGTTCCTAGAGGATGGCGTTGGAGCAGGATTAAGCCCCCAAAACCAGACGTAAGGGCCACAAGGTCTAGACAGCTCGTGATTCTCCTGTTAGGGCTGATCACTTGCTCGTCGCTAGGCTATATATAGTTCTGTCGGTCACTAGAGGATGGCGTTGGAGCATGATTAAGCCCACAAAACAATTCGTGAGGGCCACAAGGTCTAGACAGCTCCTGATGCTCCTGTTAGGGACTGACCACGTGCTCGTCGCTTTGCTATATATAGTTCAGTCGGTCACTAGAGGATGGCGTTGGAGCAGGATTAAGCCCACAGAATAACACGTGAGGGTCCCAAGGTCTAGACAGCTCCTGATGCTCCTGTTAGGGACTGACCACGTGCTCGTCGCTTTGCTATATATAGTTCAGTCGGTTCCTAGAGAATGGCGTTGGAGCAGGATTAAGTCCACAGAATAAGACGTGAGCGCCACAAGGTCGAGAAAGCTCCTGATGCTCCTGTTAGGGACTGACCACGTGCTCGTTTCTAGGCTATATATAGTTCAGTCGGTCCATAGAGGATGGCGTTGGAGCAGGATTAAGCCCACAGAATAAGACGTGAGGGTCCCAAGGTCTAGACAGCTCCTGATGCTCCTGTTAGGGACTGACCACGTGCTCGTCGCTTTGCCATATATAGTTCAGTCGGTTCCTAGAGGATAGCGTTGGAGCAGGATTAAGCCCACAGAATAAGACGTGAGGGCCACAAGATCTAGACAGCTCCTGATGCTCCTGTTAGGGCTGATCACTTGCTCGTCGCTAGGCTATATATAGTTCAGTCGGTCATTAGAGGATGGCGTTGGAGCAGGATTAAGCCCACAAAACAAGCCGTAAGGGCCACAAGGTCTAGACAGCTCGTGATTCTCCTTTTAGGGCTGATCACCTACTCGTCTCTAGGCTATATATAGTTCTGTCGGTCACTAGAGGATGGCGTTGGAGCAGGATTAATCCCACAGAATAAGACGTAAGGGTCCCAAGGTCTAGACAGCTCCTGATGCTCCTGTTAGGGACTGACCACGTGCTCTTCGCTAGGCTATATATAGTTCAGTCGGTCCCTAGAGGATGACGTTGGAGCAGGATTAAGCCCACAGAATAAGACGTGAGGGTCCCAGGGTCTAGACAGCTCCTGTTAGGGCTGACCACGCGCTTGTCGCTTTGCTACATATAGTTTAGTCGGTTCCTAGAGGATGACGTTGGAGCAGGATTAAGCCCACAGAATAAGACGTGAGGGTCCCAAGGTCTAGACAGCTCCTGATGCTCCTGTTAGGGACTGACCACGTGCTCGTCGCTTTGCTATATATAGTTCAGTCGGTTCCTAGAGAATGGCGTTGGAGCAGGATTAAGTCCACAGAATAAGACGTCAGGGCCACAAGGTCGAGACAGCTGATGCTCCTGTTAGGGACTGACCACGTGCTCGTTTCTAGGCTATATATAGTTCAGTCGGTCCATAGAGGATGGCGTTGGAGCAGGATTAAGCCCACAGAATAAGACGTGAGGGTCCCAAGGTCTAGACAGCTCCTGATGCTCCTGTTAGGGACTGACCACGTGCTCGTCGCTTTGCTATATATAGTTCTGTCGGTCACTAGAGGATGGCGTTGGAGCAGGATTAAACCCACAATCAAGACGTAAGGGCCACAAGGTCTTAAAAGCTCGTGATTCTCCTGTTAGGGCTGATCACTTGCTCGTCGCTAGGCTATATATAGTTCTGTCGGTCACTAGAGGATGGCGTGGGAGCAGGATTAAGCCCACAAAACAAGACGTAAGGGCCACAAGGTCTAGACAGCTCCAGATGCTCCTGTTGAGGCTGATCACTTGCTCTTCGCTAGGCTATAAATAGTTCTGTTGGTCACTAGAGAATGGCGTTGGAGCAGGATTAAGCACACAAAGCAAGACGTGAGGGTCCCAAGGTCTAGACAGCTCCTGATGCTCCTGTTAGGGGTGACCACGTGCTCGTCGCTAGGTTATATATATTTCAATCGGTCACTAGAGGATGGCGTTGGAGCAGGATTAAGCCCACAAAACAAGACGTGAGGGCCACAAGGTCTAGACAGCTCCTGATGCTCCTGTTAGGGACTGACCACGTGCTCGTCGCTTTGCTATATATAGTTCAGTCGGTCACTAGAGGATGGCGTTGGAGCAGGATTAAGCCCACAGAATAAGACGTGAGGGTCCCAAGGTCTAGACAGCTCCTGATGCTCCTCTTAGGGACTGACCACGTGCTCGTCGCTTTGCTATATATAGTTCAGTCGGTTCCTAGAGAATGGCGTTGGAGCAGGATTAAACCCACAGAATAAGACGTGAGGGCCACAAGGTCTAGACAGCTCCTGATGCTCCTGTTAGGGACTGACCACGTGCTCGTCGCTAGGCTATATATAGTTCAGTCGGTTCCTAGAGGATGGCGTTGGAGCAGGATTAATCCCACAAAACAAGAGGTGAGGGCCGCAAGGTCTAGACAGCTCCTGATGCTCCTGTTAGGGCTGATCACTTGCTCGTCGCTAGGCTATATATAGTTCTGTCGGTCACTAGAGGATGGCGTTGGAGCAGGGTTAAGCCCACAAAACAAGACGTAAGGGACACAAGGTCTTAAAAGCTCGTGATTCTCCTATTAGGGCTGATCACTTGCTCGTCGCTAGGCTATATATAGTTCTGTCGGTCACTAGAGGATGGCGTTGGAGCAGGATTAAGCCCACAAAACAAGACGTAAGGGCCACAAGGTCTAGACAGCGCGTGATTCTCCTGTTAGGGCTGATCACTTGCTCGTCGCTAGGCTATATATAGTTCTGTCGGTCACGAGAGGATGGTGCTGGAGCAGGATTAAGCCCACAAAACAAGACGTGAAGGTCACAAGGTCTAGACAGCTCCTGATGCTCCTGTTAGGGCTGATCACTTGCTCGTCGCTAGGCTATATATAGTTCAGTCGGTCCCTAGAGGATGGCGTTGGAGCAGGATTAAGCCCACAGAATAAGACGTGAGGGTCCCATGGCCTAGACAGCTCCTGATGCTCCTGTTAGGGACTGACCACGTGCTCGTCGCTTTGCTATATATAGTTCAGTCGGTCACTAGAGGATGGCGTCGGAGCAGGATTAATCCCACAAAACAAGACGAGAGGGCCACAAGGTCTAGACAGCTCCTGATGCTGCTGTTAGGGCTGATCACATGCTCGTCGCTAGGCTATATATAGTTCTGTTGGTCAACAGAGAATGGCGTTGGAGCAGGATTAAGCAAACAAAACAAGACGTGAGGGCCACAAGGTCTAGACAGCTCCTGATGCTCCTGTTAGGGACTGACCACGTGCTCGTCGCTAGGCTATATATAGTTCGGTCGGTCCCTAGAGGATAGCGTTGGAGCAGGATTAAGCCCACAGAATAAGACGTGAGCGCCACAAGGTCTAGACAGCTCCTGATGCTCCTGTTAGGGCTGATCACTTGCTCGTCGCTAGGCTATATATAGTTCTGTCGGTCACTAGAAAATGGCGTGGGAGCAGGATTAAGCCCACAAAACAAGACGTAAGGGCCACAAGGTCTAGACAGCTCGTGATTCTCCTGTTAGGGCTGATCACTTGCTCGTTGCTAGGCTATATATAGTTCTGTCGATCACTAGAGGATGGCGTTGGAGCAGGATTAAGCCCACAAAACAATTCGTGAGGGCCACAAGGTCTAGACAGCTCCTGATGCTCCTGTTAGGGCTGATCACTTGCTCGTCGCTAGGCTATATATAGTTCTGTCGGTCACTAGAGGATGGCGTTGGAGCATGATTAAGCCCACAAAACAAGACGTAAGGGCCACAAGGTCTAGACAGCTCGTGATTCTCCTGTTAGGGCTGATCACTTGCTCGTCGCTAGGCTATATATAGTTCTGTCGGTCACTAGAGAGTGGCGTTGGAGCAGGATTAAGCCCACAAAACAAGCCGTGACGGTCCCAAGGTCTAGACAGCTCCTGATGCTCCTGTTAGGGGTGACCACGTGCTCGTCGCTAGGCTATATATAGTTCAGTCGGTTCCTAGAGGATGGCGTTGGAGCAGGATTAAGCCCACAGAATAAGACGTAAGGGTTCCAAGGTCTAGACAGCTCCTGATGCTCCTGTTAGGGACTGACCACGTGCTCGTCGCTAGGTTATATATAGTTCAGTCGGTCCCTAGAGGATGGCGTTGGAGCAGGATTAAGCCCACAGAATAAGACGTGAGGGTCCCAGGGTGTAGACAGCTCCTGTTAGGGGTAACCACGTGCTCGTCGCTTTGCGAAATATAGTTCAGTCGGTTCCTAGAGGATGCCGTTGGAGCAGGATTAAGCCAACAGAATAAGACGTGAGGGTCCCAAGGTCTAGAGAGCTCCTGATGCTCCTGTTAGGGACTGACCACGTGCTCGTCGCTAGGCTATATATAATTCAGTCGGTCCCTAGAGGATGGCGTTGGATCAGGATTAAGCCAGCAGTATAAGACGTGAGGGTCCCAAAGTCTAGACAGCTCATGATGCTCCTGTTAGGGTGACCACGTGCTCGTCGCTTTGCTATATATAGTTCAGTCGGTTCCTAGAGGATGGCGTTGGAGCAGGATTAAGTCCACAGAATAAGTCGTGAGGGTCCCAAGGTCTAGACAGCTCCTGATGCTCCTGTTTGGGACTGACCACGTGCTCGTCGCTAGGCTATATATAGTTCAGTCGGTCCCTAGAGGATGGAGTTGGAGCAGGGTTAAACCCACAGAATAAGACGTGAGTGTCCCAGGGTCTAGAAAGCTCCCGATGCTCCTGTTAGGGGTGACCACGTGCTCGTCGCTTTGCTATATATATTTCAGTCGGTTCCTATAGGATGGCATTGTAGGAGGATTAAGCCCACAGAATAAGACGTGAGGGCCACAAGGTCTAGACAGCTCCTGATGCTCCTGTTAGGGACTGACCACGTGCTCGTCGCTAGGGAATATATAGTTCAGTCGGTCCCTAGAGGATGGCGTTGGAGCAGGATTAACCCCACAGAATAAGACGTGAGGGTCCCAAGGTCTAGACAGCTCCTGATGCTCCTGTTAGGGGTGACGACGTGCTCGTCGCTTTGCTATATATAGTTCAGTCTGTCCCTAGAGAATGGCGTTGGAGCAGGATTAATCCCACCAAACAAGACGTGAGGGTCGCAAGGTCTAGACTGCTCCTGATGCTCCTGTTGAGGCTGATCACTTGCTCTTCGCTAGGCTATATATAGTTCTGTTGGTCACTAGAGAATGGCGTTGGAGCAGGATTAAGCACACAAAGCAAGACGTGAGGGTCCCAAAGTCTAGACAGCTTCTGATGCTCCTGTTAGGGGTTACCACGTGCTCGTCGCTAGGCTATATATAGTTCAATCGGTCACAAGAGGATGGCGTTGGAGCAGGATTAAGCCCACAAAACAAGACGTGAGGGCCACAAGGTCTAGACAGCTCCTGATGCTCCTGTTAGGGACTGACCACGTGCTCGTCGCTTTGCTATATATAGTTCAGTCGGTCACTAGAGGATGGCGTTGGAGCAGGATTAAGCCCACAGAATAAGACGTGAGGGTCCCAAGGTCTAGACAGCTCATGATGCTCCTGTTAGGGACTGACCACGTGCTCGTCGCTTTGCTATATATAGTTCAGTAGGTTCTTATAGGATGGCGTTGGAGCAGGATTAAGCCCACAGAATAAGACGTGAGGGCCACAAGGTCTAGACAGCACCTGATGCTCCTGTTAGGGACTGACCACGTGCTCGTCGCTAGGCTATATATAGTTCAGTCGGTTCCTAGAGGATGGCGTTAGAGCAGGATTAATCCCACAAAACAAGACGTGAGGGCCGCAAGGCCTAGACAGCTCCTGATGCTCCTGTTGAGGCTGATCACTTGCTCGTCGCTAGGCTATATATAGTTCTGTTGGTCACTAGAGAATGGCGTTGGAGCAGGATTAAGAACACAAAGCAAGACGTGAGGGTCCCAAGGTCTAGACAGCTCCTGATGCTCCTGTTGAGGCTGATCACTTGCTCGTCGCTAGGCTATATATAGTTCTGTTGGTCACTAGAGAATGGCGTTGGAGCAGGATTAAGCACACAAAGCAAGACGTGAGGGTCCCAAGGTCTAGACAGCTCCTGATGCTCCTGTTAGGGGTGACCACGTGCTCGTCGCTAGGCTATATATATTTCAATCGGTCACTAGGGGATGGCGTTGGAGCAGGATTAAGCCCACAAAACAAGACGTGAGGGCCACAAGGTCTAGACAGCTCCTGATGCTCCTGTTAGGGACTGACCACGTGCTCGTCGCTTTGCTATATATAGTTCAGTCGGTCACTAGAGGATGGCGTTGGAGCAGGATTAATCCCACAGAATAAGACGTGAGGGTCCCAAGGTCTAGACAGCTCATGATGCTCCTGTTAGGGACTGACCACGTGCTCGTCGCTTTGCTATTTATAGTTCAGTCGGTTCCTAGACAATGGCGTTGGAGCAGGATTAAGTCCACAGAATAAGACGTGAGGGCCACAAGGTCTAGACAGCTCCTGATGCTCCTGTTAGGGACTGACCACGTGCTCGTTTGTAGGCTATATATAGTTCAGTCGGTCCATAGAGGATGGCGTTGGAGCAGGATTAAGCCCACAGAATAAGACGTGAGGGTCCCAAAGTCTAGACAGCTCCTGATGCTCCTTTTAGGGACTGACCACGTGCTAGTCGCTAGGCTATATATAGTTCAGCCGGTCCCTAGAGGATGGCGTTGGAGCAGGATTAAGCCCACAGAATAAGACGTGAGGGTCCCAAAATCTAGACAGTTCCTGATGTTCCTCTTAGGGGTGACCACGTGCTCGTCGCTAGGGTATATATAGTTCAGTCGGTCACTAGGCGATGGCGTTGGAGCAGGATTAAGCCCACACAATAAGACGTGAGGGTCCCAAGGTCTAGACAGCTCCTGATGCTCCTGTTAGGGACTGACCACGTGCTCGTCGCTAGGCTATATATAGTTCAGTCGGTCCCTAGAGGATGGCGTTGGAGCAGGGTTAAACCCACAGAATAAGACATGAGGGTCCCAGGGTCTAGACAGCTCCCGATGCTCCTGTTAGGGGTGACCACGTGCTCGTCGCTTTGCTATATATAGTTCAGTCGGTTCCTATAGGATGGCGTTGGAGCAGGATTAATCCCACAAAACAAGACGTGAGGGCCGCAAGGTCTAGACAGCTCCTGATGCTCCTGTTGAGGCTGATCACTTGCTCTTCGCTAGGCTATAAATAGTTCTGTTGGTCACTAGAGAATGGCGTTGGAGCAGGATTAAGCACACAAAGCAAGACGTGAGGGTCCCACGGTCTAGACAGCTCCTGATGCTCCTGTTAGTGGTGACCACGTGCTCGTCGCTCGGTTATATATATTTCAATCGGTCACTAGAGGATGGCGTTGGTGCAGGATTAAGCCCACAAAACAAGACGTGAGGGCCACAAGGTCTAGACAGCTCCTGATGCTCCTGTTAGGGACTGACCACGTGCTCGTCGCTTTGCTATATATAGTTCAGTCGGTCACTACAGGATGGCGTTGGAGCAGGATTAAGCCCACAGAATAAGACGTGAGGGTCCCAAGGTCTAGACAGCTCCTGATGCTCCTCTTAGGGACTGACCACGTGCTCGTCGCTTTGCTATATATAGTTCAGTCGGTTCCTATAGGATAGCGTTGGAGCAGGATTAAGCCCACAGAATAAGACGTGAGGGCCACAAGGTCTAGACAGCTCCTGATGCTCCTGTTAGGGACTGACCACGTGCTCGTCGCTAGGCTATATATAGTTCAGTCGGTTCCTAGAGGATGGCGTTGGAGCAGGATTAATCCCACAAAACAAGACGTGAGGGCCGCAAGGTCTAGACAGCTCCTGATGCTCCTGTTGAGGCTGATAACTTGCTCGTCGCTAGGCTATATATGGTTTTGTTGGTCACTAGTGAAAGGCGTTGGAGCAGGATTAAGCACACAAAGCAAGACGTGAGGGTCCCAAGGTCTAGACAGCTCCTGATGCTCCTGTTAGGGGTGACCACGTGCTCGTCGCTAGGCTATATATAGTTCAGTCGGTCCCTAGAGGATGGCGTTGGAGCAGGATTAAGCCCACAGAATAAGACGTGAGGGTCCCAAGGTCTAGACAGCTCATGATGCTCCTGTTAGGGTTACCACGTGCTCGTCGCTAGGCTATATATAGTTCAGTCGGTCCATAGAGGATGGTGTTGTAGCAGGATTAAGCCCAAAGAATAAGACGTGAGGGCCACAAGGTCTAGACAGCTCCTGATCTCCTGTTAGGGACTGACCACGTGCTCGTCGCTTTGCAATATATAGTTCAGTCGGTTCCTAGAGGATAGCAATGGAGCAGGTTTAAGCCCACAGAATAAGATGTGAGGGCCACAAGGTCTAGACAGCTCCTGATGCTCCTGTTAGGGACTGACCACGTGCTCGTTGCTAGGCTATATATAGTTCTGTCGGTCACTAGAGGATGGCGTTGGAGCAGGATTAAGCCCACAAAACAAGACGTAAGGGACACAAGGTCTTAAAAGCTTGTGATTCTCCTGTTAGGGCTGATCACTTGCTCGTCGTTACGCTATATATAGTTCTGTCGGTCACTAGAGGATGGCGTTGGAGCAGGATTAATCCCAGAAAACAAGACGTGAGGGCCACAAGGTCTAGACAGCTCCTGATGCTCCTGTTAGGGCTGATCACTTGCTCGTCGCTAGGCTAATATATAGTTCTGTTGGTCACTAGAGAATGGCGTTGGAGCAGGATTAAGCACACAAAACAAGACGTGAGGGCCACAAGGTCTAGACAGCTCCTGATGCTCCTGTTAGGGACTGACCACGTGCTCGTCGCTAGGCTATATATAGTTCAGTCGGTCCCTAGAGGATGGCGTTGGAGCAGGATTAACCCCACAGAATAAGACGTGAGGGTCCCAAGGTCTAGACAGCTCCTGATGCTCCTGTTAGGGACTGACCACGTGCTCGTCGCTTTTGCTATATATAGTTCAGTCGGTTCCTAGAGGATAGCGTTGGAGCAGGATTAAGCCCACAGAATAAGACGTGAGGGCCACAAGGTCCAGACAGCTCGTGATTCTCCTGTTAGGGCTGATCACTTGCTCGTCGCTAGGCTATATATAGTTCAGTCGGTCACTAGAGGAGGCGTTGGAGCAGGATTAAGCCCCCAAAACCAGACGTAAGGGCCACAAGGTCTAGACAGTTCGTGATTCTCCTGTTAGGGCTGATCACTTGCTCGTCGCTATTCCATATATAGTTCTGTCGGTCACTAGAGGATGGCGTTGGTGCGGGATTAAGCCCACAAAACAAGACGTGAGGCCACAAGGTCTAGACAGCTCCTGATGCTCCTGTTAGGGCTGATCACTTGCTCGTCGCTAGGCTATATATAGTTCTGTCGGTCACTAGAGGATGGCGTTGGAGCAGGATTAAGCCCACAAAACAAGACGTAAGGGCCACAAGGTCTAGACAGCGCGTGATTCTCCTGTTAGGGCTGATCACTTGCTCGTCGCTAGGCTATATATAGTTCTGTCGGTCACGAGAGGATGGTGCTGGAGCAGGATTAAGCCCACAAAACAAGACGTGAAGGTCACAAGGTCTATACAGCTCCTGATGCTCCTGTTAGGGACTGACCACGTGCTCGTCGCTAGGCTATATATAGTTTGGTCGGTCCCTAGAGGATAGCGTTGGAGCAGGATTAAGCCCACAGAATAAGACGTGAGCGCCACAAGGTCTAGACAGCTCCTGATGCTCCTGTTAGGGCTGATCACTTGCTCGTCGCTAGGCTATATATAGTTCTGTCGGTCACTAGAGGATGGCGTTGGGAGCAAGATTAAACCCACAATCAAGACGTAAGGGCCACAAGGTCTTAAAAGCTCGTGATTCTCCTGTTAGGGCTGATCACTTGCTCGTCGCTAGGCTATATATAGTTCTGTCGGTCACTAGAGGATGGCGTGGGAGCAGGATTAAGCCCACAAAACAAGACGTAAGGGCCACAAGGTCTAGACAGCTCGTGATTCTCCTGTTAGGGCTGATCACTTGCTCGTTGCTAGGCTATATATAGTTCTGTCGATCACTAGAGGATGGCGTTGGAGCAGGATTAAGCCACAAAACAATTCGTGAGGGCAACAAGGTCTAGACAGCTCCTGATGCTCCTGTTAGGGCTGATCACTTGCTCGTCGCTAGGCTATATATAGTTCTGTCGGTCACTAGAGGATGGCGTTGGAGCATGATTAAGCCCACAAAACAAGACGTAAGGGCCACAAGGTCTAGACAGCTCGTGATTCTCCTGTTAGGGCTTGATCACTTGCTCGTCGCTAGGCTATATATAGTTCTGTCGGTCACTAGAGAGTGGCGTTGGAGCAGGATTAAGCCCACAAAACAAGACGTGACGGTCCCAAGGTCTAGACAGCTCCTGATGCTCTTGTTAGGGGTGACCACGTGCTCGTTGCTAGGCTATATATAGTTCAGTCGGTTCCTAGAGGATGGCGTTGGAGCAGGATTAAGCCCACAGAATAAGACGTAAGGGTTCCAAGGTCTAGACAGCTCCTGATGCTCCTGTTAGGGACTGACCACGTGCTCGTCGCTAGGTATATTATAGTTCAGTCGGTCCCTAGAGGATGGCGTTGGAGCAGGATTAAGCCCACAGAATAAGACGTGAGGGTCCCAGGGTGTAGACAGCTCCTGTTAGGGTGTAACCACGTGCTCGTCGCTTTGCGACATATAGTTCAGTCGGTTCCTAGAGGATGCCGTTGGAGCAGGATTAAGCCAACAGAATAAGACGTGAGGGTCCCAAGGTCTAGAGAGCTCCTGATGCTCCTGTTAGGGACTGACCACGTGCTCGTCGCTAGGCTATATAAAATTCAGTCGGTCCCTAGAGGATGGCGTTGGATCAGGATTAAGCCCACAGTATAAGACGTGAGGGTCCCAAAGTCTAGACAGCTCCTGATGCTCCTGTTAGGGGTGACCACGTGCTCGTCGCTTTGCTATATATAGTTCAGTCGGTTCCTAGAGGATGGCGTTGGAGCAGGATTAAGTCCACAGAATAAGACGTGAGGGTCCCAAGGTCTAGACAGCTCCTGATGCTCCTGTTTGGGACTGACCACGTGGTCGTCGCTAGGCTATATATAGTTCAGTCGGTCCCTAGAGGATGGAGTTGGTGCAGGGTTAAACCCACAGAATAAGACGTGAGTGTCCCAGGGTCTAGAAAGCTCCCGATGCTCCTGTTAGGGGTGACCACGTGCTCGTCGCTCTGCTATATATATTTCAGTCGGTTCCTATAGGATGGCATTGGAGGAGGATTAAGCCCACAGAATAAGACGTGAGGGCCACAAGGTCTAGACAGCTCCTGATGCTCCTGTTAGGGACTGACCACGTGCTCGTCGCTAGGGAATATATAGTTCAGTCGGTCCCTAGAGGATGGCGTTGGAGCAGGATTAACCCCACAGAATAAGACGTGAGGGTCCCAAGGTCTAGACTGCTCCTGATGCTCCTGTTGAGGCTGATCACTTGCTCTTCGCTAGGCTATATATAGTTCTGTTGGTCACTAGAGAATGGCGTTGGAGCAGGATTAAGCACACAAAACAAGACGTGAGGGACCCAAAGTCTAGACAGCTTCTGATGCTCCTGTTAGGGGTTACCACGTGCTCGTCGCTAGGCTATATATAGTTCAATCGGTCACAAGAGGATGGCGTTGGAGCAGGATTAAGCCCACAAAACAAGACGTGAGGGCCACAAGGTCTAGACAGCTCCTGATGCTCCTGTTAGGGACTGACCACGTGCTCGTCGCTTTGCTATATATAGTTCAGTCGGTCACTAGAAAATGTCGTTGGAGCAGGATTAAGCCCACAGAATAAGACGTGAGGGTCCCAAGGTCTAGACAGCTCATGATGCTCCTGTTAGGGACTGACCACGTGCTCGTCGCTTTGCTATATATAGTTCAGTAGGTTCTTATAGGATGGCGTTGGAGAAGGATTAAGCCCACAGAATAAGACGTGAGGGCCACAAGGTCTAGACAGCACCTGATGCTCCTGTTAGGGACTGACCACGTGCTCGTCGCTAGGCTATATATAGTTCAGTCGGTTCCTAGAGGATGGCGTTAGAGCAGGATTAATCCCACAAAACAAGACGTGAGGGTCGCAAGGCCTAGACAGCTCCTGATGCTCCTGTTGAGGCTGATCACTTGCTCGTCGCTAGGCTATATATAGTTCTGTTGGTCACTAGAGAATGGCGTTGGAGCAGGATTAAGCACACAAAGCAAGACGTGAGGGTCCCAAGGTCTAGACAGCTCCTGATGCTCCTGTTAGGGGTGACCACGTGCTAGTCGCTAGGCTATATATAGTTCAATCGGTCACTAGATGATGGCGTTGGAGCAGGTTTGAGCCCACAGAATAAGACGTGAGAGTCCCAAGGTCTAGACAGCTCCTGATGCTCCTGTTAGGGACTGACCACGTGCTCGTCGCTTTGCTATATATAGTTCAGTCGGTCACTAGAGGATGGCGTTGGAGCAGGATTAAGCCCACAAAACAAGACGTGAGGGCCGCAAGGTCTAGACAGCTCCTGATGCTCCTGTTGAGGCTGATCACTTGCTCGTCGCTAGGCTATATATAATTCTGTTGGTCACTAGAGAATGGCGTTGGAGCAGGATTAAGCACACAAAGCAAGACGTGAGGGTCCCAAGGTCTAGACAGCTCCTGATGCTCCTGTTAGGGGTGACCACGTGCTCGTCGCTAGGCTATATATATTTCAATCGGTCACTAGGGGATGGCGTTGGAGCAGGATTAAGCCCACAAAACAAGACGTGAGGGCCACAAGGTCTAGACAGCTCCTGATGCTCCTGTTAGGGACTGACCACGTGCTCGTCGCTTTGCTATATATAGTTCAGTCGGTCACTAGAGGATGGCGTTGGAGCAGGATTAAGCCCACAGAATAAGACGTGAGGGTCCCAAGGTCTAGACAGCTCCTGATGCTCCTGTTAGGGACTGACCACGTGCTCGTCGCTTTGCTATTTATAGTTCAGTCGGTTCCTAGACAATGGCGTTGGAGCAGGATTAAGTCCACAGAATAAGACGTGAGGGCCACAAGGTCTAGACAGCTCCTGATGCTCTTGTTAGGGACTGACCACGTGCTCGTTTGTAGGCTATATATAGTTCAGTCGGTCCATAGAGGATGGCGTTGGAGCAGGATTAAGCACACAGAATAAGACGTGAGGGTCCCAAAGTCTAGACAGCTCCTGATGCTCCTTTTAGGGACTGACCACGTGCTAGTCGCTAGGCTATATATAGTTCAGCCGGTCCCTAGAGGATGGCGTTGGAGCAGGATTAAGCCCACAGAATAAGACGTGAGGGTCCCAAAATCTAGACAGTTCCTGATGTTCCTCTTAGGGGTGACCACGTGCTCGTCGCTAGGCTATATATAGTTCAGTCGGTCACTAGGCGATGGCGTTGGAGCAGGATTAAGCCCACAGAATAAGACGTGAGGGTCCCAAGGTCTAGACAGCTCCTGATGCTCCTGTTAGGGACTGACCACGTGCTCGTCGCTAGGCTATATATAGTTCAGTCGGTCCATAGAGGATGGCGTTGGAGCAGGGTTAAAGCCACAGAATAAGACATGAGGGTCCCAGGGTCTAGACAGCTCCCGATGCTCCTGTTAGGGGTGACCACGTGCTCGTCGCTTTGCTATATATAGTTCAGTCGGTTCCTATAGGATGGCGTTGGAGCAGGATTAATCCCACAAAACAAGACGTGAGGGCCGCAAGGTCTAGACAGCTCCTGATGCTCCTGTTGAGGCTGATCACTTGCCCTTCGCTAGGCTATAAATAGTTCTGTTGGTCACTAGAGAATGGCGTTGGAGCAGGATTAAGCACACAAAGCAAGACGTGAGGGTCCCACGGTCTAGACAGCTCCTGATGCTCCTGTTAGAGGTGACCACGTGCTCGTCGCTAGGTTATATATATTTCAATCGGTCACTAGATGATGGCGTTGGAGCAGGATTAAGCCCACAAAACAAGACGTGAGGGCCACAAGGTCTAGACAGCTCCTGATGCTCCTGTTAGGGACTGACCACGTGCTCGTCGCTTTGCTATATATAGTTCAGTCGGTCACTAGAGGATGGCGTTGGAGCAGGATTAAGCCCACAGAATAAGACGTGAGGGTCCCAAGGTCTAGACAGCTCCTGATGCTCCTCTTAGGGACTGACCACGTGCTCGTCGCTTTGCTATATATAGTTCAGTCGGTTCCTATAGGATAGCGTTGGAGCAGGATTAAGCCCACAGAATAAGACGTGAGGGCCACAAGGTCTAGACAGCTCCTGATGCTCCTGTTAGGGACTGACCACGTGCTCGTCGCTGTGCTATATATAGTTCAGTCGGTTCCTAGAGAATGGCGTTGGAACAGGATTAAGTCCACAGAATAAGACGTGAGGGAAACAAGGTCTAGACAGCTCCTGATGCTCCTGTTAGGGACTGACCACGTGCTCGTTTCTAGGTATATATAGTTCAGTCGGTCCATAGAGGATGGCGTTGGAGCAGCATTAAGCCCACAGAATAAGACGTGAGGGACCCAAGGTCTAGACAGCTCCTGATGCTCCTTTTAGGGACTGACCACGTGCTAGTTGCTAGGCTATATATAGTTCAGCCGGTCCCTAGAGGATGGCGTTGGAGCAGGATTAAGCCCACAGAATAAGACGTGAGGGTCCCAGGGTCTAGACAGCTCCCGATGCTCCTGTTAGGGGTGACCACGTGCTCGTCGCTTTGCTATATATATTTCAGTCGTTTCCTATAGGATGGCGTTGGAGCAGGATTAAGCCCACAGAATAAGACGTGAGGCCCACAAGGTCTAGACAGCTCCTGATGCTCCTGTTAGGGACTGACCACGTGCTCGTCGCTAGGTTATATATAGTTCAGTCGGTCCCTAGAGGATGGCGTTGTAGCAGGATTAAGCCCACAGAATAAGACGTGAGGGTCCCAAGGTCTAGACAGCTTTTGATGCTCCTGTTAGGGGGGACCACGTGCTCGTCGCTTTGCTATATATAGTTCAGTCGGTCCCTAGAGGATGGCGTTGGAGCAGCATTAATCCCACAAAACAAGACGTGAGGGCCGCAAGGTCTAGACAGCTGCTGATGCTCCTGTTGCGGCTGATCACTTGCTCTTCGCTAGGCTATATATAGTTCTGTTGGTCACTAGAGAATG